>NC_052950.1:7512238-7812238 GCF_013358895.1 Oreochromis aureus
GCTCCTTACATCCCACGGTGTGGCTAATTTGAATAGCCTCCAGCAAGTTGTTAATCGAAGAGCTAATCCAGCAGCTAATCCAGGAGCGAACAGGAAAGGAAATGGATTTTCAACTGCAGTTTATTAAATTGCAGGTGGAAAAAGGATTTTGACCTGCAGTTTATTAAATTGCAAGTGGAAAAGGATTTTGAACTGCAGTTTATTAAATTGCAAGTGGAAAAAGGATTTTGACCTGCAGTTTATTAAATTGCAAGTGGAAAAAGGATTTTGAACTGCAGTTTATTAAATTGCAAGTGGAAAAGGATTTTGACCTGCAGTTTATTAAATTGCAGGTGGAAAAGGGATTTTGAACTGCAGTTTATTAAATTGCAAGTGGAAAAGGGATTTTGAACTGCAGTTTATTAAATTGCAGGTGGAAAAAGGATTTTGAACTGCAGTTTATTAAATTGCAACTGAAAAAAGGATTTTAAAATGTAGTTTATTAAAGTGCAATTGGAAAAAGTTTTTTGAAATGCAAGTGGAAAAAGGATTTTGAAATGCAGTTTATTAAATTGGAATTCAAAAATGAATTTACAATTGCAGAATTTATTCTACAATTCATTATTAAAGCACAGAAATTTTTATTTCGATGCGCGTGGCTCTTGTGGTCCTCCATACAGTGGAAGATTTCAGTGAGCCACAGTCATTTTTTATTTATCCTCTACATCCCTTTCTTCCTGCTCTATCTGGCTTTTTGGTCTATTTCCATTATTTATGAAGCGTTGTTTTTCCACGCCTGTTAGATATTTCACAGGTTGGTTGTATTTACTTGCTTATTTTCCCCTCAGCAGATAAAGTTTCCCTCATTTCCGCTGAATGCTGAACAAACTTTGGCATAGCTGTGTGTGTGTGTCAATGCTTACATACACAGCATGGATGCTGGGCAAGGTGTTGTTTGATCATGTATGAAGCAGGATGTACAGCAGCTTATGAAAAAAGTGTTGGGTTGTAAACACCTCAAGAAAATTGTGAACGCGCTGTCAATGCACACAGAGTGAGTCATGCACTGGCTCACCTACAGAGACAAATATATGTTTTGCTGGTATAATATATATTTATATCCATGGTTACAGATGCCAGTGTAATCCTAAACACATACTCAGACATATACATCTATTCTGCCACAAGTAGGCTCAAAATTCTTGTTCTCTTGCAGGGCTCTATGGCATAAAGCCCATCCTCAGATTCAGCTGCTCCGTGGAGATTCCTTCTGAGGAGCTCCTTAACTCTGACACCCCGCTGCCATTTTCCACAGTCTGAGGAGAACCAGGAAGCAGCCGGCAGGAGACATGCCTGCCCTGGCCACTGGAGCCGGCCACAAGCCAGGTAACGGACCCTCAGGCAAGGAACACAATCAGCAACACTACTAATATGTGTCTTTTAGAAGAAATTGCAAAAGGACTTATTTGATTCATGCTATTATGTGGCTCCACAGCATACAAATAGAAGAGTATGAATGCAAGTCTGACCTCAGCTGAAAAATGAATACATCTTTATTTAAATGTCAGTATAGCCTGGTGCGCCCACCACTTTAAGGGGAGCCCAAATTTAATTTCAAGGTAGAAAAGAATTACTCTTCGTGTGCCTCAGGGTACTTTTTCTTGACTCGAGTGGACCATGTAAAACTGTGGTTGGAAAATAAACCAAAGTCTATTTTCACTCCATTTTGTGCCCAGCCAAATGAAAAGCATACTGCTGTGAATTTACAGTTTAACAACATGGAGCAAAATGATGTTAAAATACATACACCGTGCTCTCGCCTTCCAGTTGTGAGGAGTGCGTGTGTGTGATGTCAGAATGAGGAACATGTCAGGCTTGTCATCACTGAGACAGCTGGCAGAAATCACCACCTCTCCCCTCAGGAACGCTTTCCTCCTCTCAGACCGGCTTAATGGGCGGCTACATCACTGTGCACGCACACACAGAGGTCTTGACCCGACAAGCTCCGAACAGCATGAGGACAAAAGGAGGAGAGACATTAAGTCTTATGCTGATGGATAAAGAGCGTGTGTGTTTCTGTGTCCAGACTTTTAACAGAGTAACCGAAGGTCCCGTTGTTCTGGAAATTTGTAGAGGCAAAGTAGAAAGCCAGACCGTCAATTACGATTATAGTCATTTTGGGCAATTACCGGCAAGGGTTCAGGTTTCCAAATAAAACACGTAAAGATTCCTTCGGCCCATCTCCTCTGCTTCTCCCCCTTGATGGTCCTGTGAAGTTGTGTGTGCAGGTGAAACCTAATGAGCATTATGGATGAATGTTGTGTTACAGGTTGGGAGAAGTCATAAATGCTTGTGGTTATGCTGGCATAGGGAGTAACCGGCGTTCTACCAACGTTTGCACAGAATACTGGTAGTATTACTCCTAGTATCATAATAAAGCTGTTGATTTAGGAGCTGAAGTTCTGTGAGGATGATGGAAAAATCTGTAGAATTCGTAGTGTGCAAGCAAAAGCAAACATTTCACTGACACCCATTTGTAGATCAGTTATGACTTGAGACTACAGCTTTGAAATGTAATAAGGAAGCAAAATGTTAAAAAATATAAAGTAATGACTGCTGCTGTAGAAGTAAATTTCTCCACTGATTAAAATCTCCTCCTCCTGCGAATGCTTTCGTAGAAGATTCCACTAATTCCCTCTTATTACTATGTTCCAGTGTAACTGAATCTATTTCAATACATTATGTACTTCCAGCTTGGAGATCAGTGACAGGCAATATAGTATTGAATTTTTTTTCACTAATGGGATTTTACATTTGTCATTTCCTGGTTTTAAAGGCTGTTCCAGTGACATAATAAAAGTGTTTTGAAAATTCAAGGATATCTCAAATCTGTATGTGAAAGTGATCAGTTTTCTAATTTTTTTTGAGATCTTCTTTTTGCCTTAAATTATTGGTTTTGATGAATAGATTTGATTATAGAAGTTTCATATTATTATAGTTTTTTGACACAATGATCGTGTAAAGAATGTTAAAATCCACATACAGTTTCCATGTTCTCCCTGTGTTTGTGTGGGTTCTCTCTCGTATCATTGCACAGTCCAAAGACAGTAGTTTGTGTGGTTATTTCAGAATTTTAGTTTGTCCTTTCTACACTCCAATGGGAAAACTCAAAACCATTTTTATTTGTTCTTATCTTGGCATCTTACTATTTAAAAGACCTAAATTTGGCCTGGAAATATTAAATATGACTAATCTAACTCTATTAACGCTACCCCGAGGAAGTATTATTAAACAGCATAGCATATATTTTCACTGCTATGCAGATGATATCACGCTTTGTCCCCCCATGAAGCCAGATGACACTATAGCCATTTCTTAAATACGTAAACGCCTGGATGACCTCTAACCTCCTGGTTCTAAATTCAGATACATCTGAGGTTATTGTCCTTGGCCCTAAAAATCGTAGAAATCGTAGAAACATGAAACATTCCCCCAGTAACACTGAGGGAAATCTTTGAGTCACTTTTTTTTTTTTTTAAAAAGGACATGCCATTCATTGTGCATATTAATGAAAATGTGGGACTGATTTGTCTTTGTGTAATATTCCTAAAATTAGAAATAATCTGTCTCAGAGTGATGCTGAAAAAAATTGTGTGTTCAAACAATTTGGGCAATTTGTCCAATTTTTTTGACTAGTGTTACTGCACCATACCTAGGTGTAGTTAAATGTTGTCAGCCTGGTTACAGTTTAGTTCGACTCAGACACTAAATTAGTGTGCATGGAACTGTGTTTTCCTAACTTAAACTTCCTCTGTTAAAAACTGCGGCGTAAATGTTGAAGTAATTAAGTCATCTATAAAGCATGTGAGCGAACAGTGTAACACCACTTCCAAAATCACCCCAATTAAAGCACAAAAATTATGAAACTGCAAAGTTTATTGTGGTGAGTGTGAGGTCGAGCATGCAAGAGTTGAGATACTGAGATAAACTAATGTGAAAGAACACAGGGCATGTGGAGGAAGGTGTGTGTCATGCTGAGGTGTGGCATTAGATAACTGTGTGTGATGTGTTGCACACTTAGCAAAGTATTACACCATCAGAGTTTCCTAGCACTGGAAGGATGAATACTGTTTTTCCCAGCAGACATTCCCATGTTGGGTGATTTTGCTATGATGGTGGAGAGCACTGTCTAAAACGTCCATCCAGTATCTACTAAAGCTGCTGACTTTTTGTAAAAATAACAAAAAGACCTGAAAGAAGAGGCAGCTTACCAAAAAACTGCTGACAGAATCCAAGGAAACAAGGAGCCAATATGAGAACTCAGATAGGAGACAGAAATATGAGGGAGAAAAACCATGGTAAATTCACAGGGAGAAGGATAACAAGGCACAGGAGAACTCATACAAGACAATAATGACAAGGTTGGGGTAATGGGGACAAAGATGGGAAGTAAACTAAACGCCATGAGAGGACCTAAATTTTAAAATGAAAGAGGAAGCAAAGTGAGCAGATAAAAAGCTACCAAAGTAACACATAGATGGCACAGACGAAATAAATTTAGTCTGGCTCCTTATGCTCAGTGTTTCTCTGTGTTTGCCTCCTGTGTTTGGTATTTGGCTTTCTCTCTTCTGTGCAGAAGTACTGGTGTGGACAAGCTGGAGAGATTGTTGGAAGAGAAATGTGGAGAGGAAAATATGTGGAGTTACTTGTTTGCCTGGCCTTGGGCCTTACAAAGCAAAACCTTTGCTCAAAACCAGAGAACTTCTTTGTTGTAAATAAATCTGTAAACTTTTATTCAGAGTCCTGTATTTGAGTCCGCCTTTGTTCTTTGGCTATGAGAGAATGACCAGGACAGCCAATTAACTCAATGGACTCAGATCATGTACAATGCACCCTCACAATTTCAAGGAGCATGTTCAGAAGGGTGAGCAGGATCAGGTGTTACACCACATCTCTGGTCAACAGGATGTTCTATTCCAGTAAGTGACAAAGTTGTGAGGTCTATGGCGTGTCCTATGCTCACAATCTTAGTCAGCTCTCTACTCTCTCCTTCCTCTAAAGTCACAATCTCAGCCTAAAACTCCTCCACCACCACTGCCGCCACTGCTGCCACCATCAGAGCTTCTGGAGAGAGCTCTGGCAACACCAGAGGTCTTCTCTGGTGAGTTAAAGATATGCAGGGTTCCTGACCCAGTGCTTTCCGGTCTTCAAACTACAAAGTCAAACTTATTCTTCAGATAACTTTAAAACTGCTTATCTTGTGAAATTGTTGTGGAGATGGGCTTGAGGTGGGCACAAGCAATTCTCAAGGCAAATGCAGATCTTTCATATGTTGACTATCTGGCTAAATTTAAAAGTGTGTTGTATAAGAGATCCAACCCTGATGCAGTCACTCATAGGTACTTCCCAACATAAGTAAGTTGGGAAGAAAAGGTACCCAAGGCACCTTTCTATATGGTTTATAGGGGTTTATCAATATGGTATATGGTGACTACCTGAGAAGTGAATTAGCAGATTGTTTTGGATTTTAATGTCTGTTTTCTGCCTCTGTAAAGCACTTTGTGATTTTTATCTTGAAAGGTGCTATATAAATAAAATTTTACTTACTTTACTTAGAGACAATGCAAAACCTTATTTGTGAGCAACAGCAAACGAAAGACTACAACTCCCATGGGACCTGTGTGAAGCAGTTTCCACTTCCGGTTAAGTTAACCTGGAAGAACTTAGCAGAGGAGGACGTGAGTCCGGGAATTATGAAACAGCTGATGGAACTCGGCAGAGCTCATCTCTCAACATCAGAGAGGTAAAGAAGCAGCCCAGCGGGTGAGTGTCTTTTGGTCGCTGCAGGCATGAATCAATGAACTGTCCTCTCTGACCACAATATAAACAGAGCCCTTCAGTAAAACTGAGGATACTGGTGGATAAAATAAACAGTAACTTCTCCCTACCAAGAATAATTGTTCCAATGCTGTTAATGTTGACTTGATCTCTCAGTCTCTCCAAGCATGCATGGAGTTTTTTGGATTTAACACTGGCTAAAGAATTAGGAATACCTGTGAAACACACACCAGAGTCCCTTCAGGTTTTAGCTTTAAATTGTGTTTGTTAACTGCTTTCACTCAAACAATGTTACCAGCCTCTCTCATTCTCTGAGGTAATCACGTACAGCAAATTGCTCTGTACTTATTCAACACTCCTAAAACACCCCCGGTTCTCGGTCAGCACTGGTTCAGAATTCACTACCCTAACTGACTGACTGTTATTGAAATAATATTTTGGGTTGAAGTGTCTCCTGTCATTACAGCCACCTTAAGTTTCTCTCTCCTCCAGTGAACCTTGACTCTCCCACTTCCACTTCTAAACCCTCACAATTTGTCCATAGTGCCTGATGAATATCATGATCTTGAAGAGGTGCTCTGTAACAGTTGGCTCTTTCTCTTCCTCTATGTCACCCCTATGACTGTGCTATAGATTTACTAACAAGTGCACCTTTTCCAACCTGCCACCTATACAGCTTGATGAAGCCTGAATACAAGGCAAAGGAAAAATATATAATTGATCTTTTAGCTGGAGATCCTTTGGCTCTCTTGTTCTCTGTAATTTAACTGTTGCAGGGAGTCACCATCTTCTCCACACTCAACCTATGGAATGGGAGTCCGCTAGTCCACATAAAAGAAGGGGACAAATAGAAAAACCCCTTCAATCCTTACCTTGCCCAATTCGAATATCTGGTAGCTCCATTTGGCCTCCCAGAAGAAGCTTCACTATTTCTACTGCTTCATCAGAAACTTCAGAAACAAAATCCCTTTGTCTCTCACTAATCTCTTTCAATTCACTTCATTTTTATTTATATACCGCCAAAAACAGCTTGAACTGGGCATGGTTTCTCATTGAGAGCAGGCTACATATGGGAGCATTTAAAGAGAAAACCACTGCTAACCAAAAAGAAAGCCTCGTCTCACATTTGCCAAAAATCATCTTGATGATCCCCAAGACATTTGGGAAAATACTCTGTGGACTGATAAGACAAAAATGTAACTTTTTGGAAGATGTGTGTCCCATTACATCTGGGGTAAAAGTAACACAGCATTTCAGAAAAGAAACATTACACCTTACACCAACAGTAAAATATGGTGGTGGTAGTGTGATGTGACCAAATTACCTCAATTTTGCAAAGATGAGTGGGCCAAAATTCCTCCACAGTGCTGTTATAGACTCATTGACAGTTATCAGAAATGCTTAACTGCTGCTGCTCAGAGTAGTCCAACCAGTTATTAGGTTTAGGGGGCAATCACTTTTTCACACAGGGCCATGTAGGTTTGGATTTTTTCCCTCTGAATAAAAAACATCTTCATTCATAAACTACATTTTGTGTTTACTTGTGTAACATTTGTATAATATTTACATTTGTTTGATGATCTGAAACATTTAAGTGTGACGAACACATAAAGAAGTAGGAAATCAGGAAGAGGGTCAACATTTTTTCACACCACTGTAAATCCCAGGTCAGAAAGTCGGGTTATCCATGAAAAATATTCAGTCACGGATCAAATCAAAGAAACTCTCATTTGTTCCTCTCTATTACTGTAGGCCCTTTACATTACAATATAAACTGGCTTGAGGTGAGTGTTGTTGAAAATTAATTATATTCGTTCTTTTACATCGATGCCTGAATTATTAACCCTTGTGTCTGTCAGCTTTTTAAGATTCCATGTCTTCCATGTGTCCAAGCTGAAAACAGTTTATTGTGTCCACCTTCCAACCCCATTCTGCCACCTGGGCCACTGACGGACAGCCAGCCTACAAGTTCAGGAGGGTTCTGAATAATAGGCAGCGTCGAAGTTGTTTCCAATATCTGGTTGACCAGGAGGGATATGGACTTCAAGAATGCTCGTGGGTTCGCTGATCTGCCATCCTGGACAATGATATAGTCAGAGATTTCCACTGCAGACTGGCAGAGTCTTTTTTATCAGAGAGATCTTGTTGTTTTCTTTGTGGGTGTGTGTGTATGTGTTTGTATATGACTCAGTTCTTGTGTTTCAGGGACAAGACTTTTCCTCATTTCTCACCTTCTGGCTCAGAGGTGGTTGAGCTCACCTGTCTGCAATCACTCACCTGCTGCTATTTAATATATCCAGTTCACCCCTGGTCGTTGAGCTAACTACATTAGTTAGTACATTAGTGGTTAAGCTCCTCGTGCTTGGTGTGTTTACTCTGAGATTGCCTGCTGTGTTTGGTATTTACCTCTCTTCTGTGCAGATGTCTGGGTGTGGAAAAGCTGGAGAGATTGTTGGGAGAGAATTCTGTGGAGAAAATCCTGAGAACTCTGTTGTTGTAAATAAACCTGTAAACTTTTTTTTAGAGTCCAACATTTGGATCCAACTTTATGACTGTTTTCCAAAAAGCCAAGTAGTTGTTCATATTAAAAGTTAATGACTTACAATAAAGTAACTTCTAAAAATCTAATTTAATCTTTGTAAACTGTAAATTGCAGATACATTACATTAGAAAGGTTTGCAGGTTACAGCACACAACCATGTATATCTTCAGTGTTATATGATAGACATCTGCCAGCTCTGACTTACTAGACTGACAGGTAATAGTGACAAATAACAGAGAGTCCTAATAGTGTTGTTTGAGTTTTTCCATCCAATGCCAGACCTGCTGTACCTTCAGCTATCACTCTGTCAACATGCTGAATCTCAAAATATGTCAAACTGATCAGCAAAACACCAATCACATAGCTGACAAATGTTCATGCTCTTCATTAAACACTTTGGAGCAGAGTGAGCGGTCTTGCAGTTCAGCAGTTTGAGGATGTGAAAAAAAATTCTGATGGCTCTGATTTGAATAGCAAAGGCATGTGGCTCAACCCTCCCCACCTGTATAGCTGATACAGTCGATACCTGCCAAAGCATTATG
The DNA here is from genome assembly GCF_013358895.1 of Oreochromis aureus. Lineage (NCBI taxonomy): Eukaryota > Metazoa > Chordata > Actinopteri > Cichliformes > Cichlidae > Oreochromis > Oreochromis aureus. The sequence continues at coordinate 7,521,140 of NC_052950.1, forward strand.
GCATCAGGGCCTCAACAGACAAGCATACAGCCCTTACAGACAAACAATTCCTCCTTCACATGTGGCAGCTGCCAATAATTACAGTTGTTACAGCTTATGCCAGCACATTAACTTCCCTTCTTTAGCCTCACCACACACACTCCCACAAGATGAAGTACTGTGCTCAGGCTTTAACACAGTGAGAAAAATATTATCACTAGAGAAACTATTCTTTAGTGGCAGATCTCCTATTTCATCACCACATTTGGGTGGGAGAATGTTTAAGAATCTCTGCGTGTGTAGATTTTATTAAAAATGCTCATTATTGGACTATTTGGAGACCAAACACATGGGCAGACAAATGGAGGGCACATGTAAGATCATACCATCCCTCTCTCTCTTTTCTTTTTCCCCATTTCAGCCCAAATAAACAGCAGACCTCTGTATGAAATAAAAGTCTAATAAATGAAACCAAATAGTGAGAAAATAAACTTGAAAAACAATAAAATGTCAGAAAGCTGCCCTTAAATTGGGGCTGAGGGGAGTGCTGCAGAGGTTGTCCTGGTGATTAGGTAACGGTCGACATTTTGGTTTTTGGATTTTGTGGAAGGTAATTTATGATGGAGCATTTGCTGCTGCCTGAGTGCTTTCAGGTGCTGTAATGCAATGTTTACTTGCTGCTAATGGGTGCCATGTACACCCATTAGCACACATCCTACCTCTGCAGCCAAGACTCTCCATATTTTTATTCTTGGACACAGTGAGATTGCCTTGCAGGAGTCACAACACAAAATAATCCTTATTTATATAATAGCGGTCATTTATGCTGCCCCACCCTTTAAAACCAACCTCTACCTTAGCCAGCTTACTTCTGATTGGTTGCCCCTCACAAACAGAAGATTTGAACAGCAGGTGGATTGGGCTTATGTCAAAGATATATCAAAGACCATATAAAAGATAAAGATAAACTAAGGAAGAGCATAAAAGGTCCCATTCAAAATGAGCTTTTAATTGTGCAAAGTTTTCTCCACGTGGACGTTCAGCCACCAAGTCAAAGCTCTGATTATTAACCTGAACACTGTAACCACCCCCCTCCAACAAAGCTATGCAGCTGCTCTCCAGGTCCTTTCTGTGTGCCAGACAGCTGCTGTTTTCTCCTCCTGTTCGGCTGTGATGGACTTTGGACGTACGCTCAGTCGGGGAGAGATAACTGTTACGCCTCCGCTCAGTTTGGCTCGGCTCTCCTCAGTTTATTTCAGCTCCCACTCAGGGATTTTTCAGACACACGGAGCCAGCTTACTCCTCTGTCTGCTGCAGACTATTTATCTCTCAATTGAACTTCATTAGCTGAGAGGTTAAGATTCACACTTTCACACTATGTGGGTGTTTTGTTCTGTCTATCATAGCATCGCAGGATGTCCGTCCAACCTCAATGATAGACTCACCTCTCCAGAAATAGTTTAACTGAACCTAAATTTTGACAAATCTAATTTGCTAGTTTTTTAGCCAACATTAGCAAAGTTGTGTCATAATGAAAAAGGGGGGAATTTAATGTCACCAGGCTCATAAACAATCACTCCAGTATAAAGACTTTTCTGGTGTACAGTACAGTAATAACAGTGCTGGATCTTTCTGTCTACTCTCTGGTCAAAGATCCTGAGAGACACAGTGCTTGGTTATTGCCATTCAGAGGTCAGCGAGCCTCCTGGAGTGAGAGTGGGTGTTTGCTCTATGTAGCCCCATTTCCTCTCTGCTTCTGGAGCAGTGTGATTGCAGTTTTCTGGTGGAGTGATCTGTTGTAGGTGATACTGTTGACTTAAGACTGGAGAAATCAGGATGAACAACTAGACTTAAATCTTCAAATCTGCCGGAGACAGAAGTGGGCGATGCCTTGCTATCTCTATTTTACATGTTTCAGATGTCTTTAATGCAACGTCTCTTGTTATTGTGGTATATACATGGAAGACAAAAGCCAAGGTAATGTACAATTTTGTGTGCATAATATCAATGTACAAATAAAAGTATTAAAGTTATTTACAAGCAGTGAGATTACAAACCACTTTCCAATGGGACCATCATCTTCCCCTTCACCTGTAAACTGGTTGTGGCAGATCGGTACTCCTGACAATATGAGCAGCATTTTTGCCCGTGATCTAAGTTTGCTAAAATAGATGTTTTTCTCCCCACTGTCGCCAAATACTTGTCCACTGTTGACTGTCCAGTTGTGGTGGCTCTCTGTCATAAAAATTAGAAAAGAATAAGATTTTAATAAAAACTTTTTTAAAACTAAAAGTTACATATTTACTGTGTTCTGTTCAGGAATGTGAGGAAATAACTGCAATTCAGAATCTTGTAACATGTCTCAGATTATATCTGATCCTGAAAAGAAAACAGGTAAATGATAAGATAGAAAAAAACAGAAAACTACCACTACCAAACTATAACATGCAACTCCAGCATGTGTGGTGAGCTAAGCCAGGTTCTATGGTCTTAGCAGCGATACGTCCCATTTCAAAGCCCAGAACAAACAAATACAAACTACCTTCCACTGCTGGGCAGGTTTTACCTTTATATGGTTTGCCATTTATACTTTGTGGATAACATTTAAGATTTTATTACTTAGTAACCGGAAAAAAGAAATGAAAAAAAAGGGTAAAGGATAAAATGGACAACAGGTAGCGTGTTCTCCTATCTCGTTTTCACAGATCTTGAAAAGGGGAGGCGATGCCATCTCACTTGGACGGAAGTGCCCACTTGTGGCATAACTTAGGATCGCACTACACTTTGTATCCTTAATAAAAGCAGCAAAATTATGGCCTTTGTTTTAGAAAAATTACACATAAACCCCCCTGAAACATAAATAATATATAATGAATGTTTTTGGTAATTACCAATACTGTTTTTAGGACAGCTGTAACATAAACCTTCCTTAAGGTGGTGATCTAAAAAACACTGTGTAGATATAGTCAAACTTTACTTGCATAGTGTTATTCACTTATGCCCTTTCAAGTTTATGTTCTGTCTGAAAAATTTAATTTCAGATTTGAGTAATTTGTAATCAGTATTCTGTAGTTTTTTTAAAAATCAAAGTTACATTGAAAAACATTTTCCCAGTCAGTGAGGGTGTCATTTCTTTTTATGTTTGGCAATTTTTTTATAATACAGTTGATTTTAATTCACTTATCTTTCAACAAAAATAAAATAAATGTTAGTTTTTGATTGAATTACATACAAAAAATTGTGGCCAGCTTGGTCCTTATTGATTCAGTTTAACTGATTGAATGAGACAGTCATAAGTTTGAGTAAATCTCTCGGGTTTGTTTGAAATCCCAATAGTGCTGCTTAGCCACAAGCTTGCTGACAAGTAAACCTCCATGTGCCATTACCATCACTGCATGATGCCCCTTTAAACACACATCTGAGGCCAGCCCAAAGACTTGCACACACACTTTGGAGGAGGCACTTCTAAAGAGCCCGTTGCCCTATTATTAACCTTATTAAAGTTAACAATGTTATTCCAAGCTGTACCTGCATGTTCTATCAAGGTTTACGGCCCCCGCAGAGCATTTAAAGGTAAGGGTGGGTCAGCCATCCACAGCTGTGGAGGAGGTGGGCGACACTCACATGAAAGTCTGCACATGGAAATCTTTCGGTGGGACAATGCTTTTACCAGATACACTAATAACTCTTTGGCTGCATGTTTGTGTGGTTGCAACAATGAGTGATTCCAATCATCTTATTCTCTCTGTTCTTGAACACCCCCATGTTGGAGAAGGTGATGCCTGGGTAATGATGCTGTGTAATGAAATGCAGATATTGTTGCAGTGAAGCCCTCTGTGAGCTCACTGCGTTATTGTTTCCATATACTCTTTGTGTAGAACGAATGCATATGTAAAATTCAAATCTCTAAATATTATGAGTGATATGATAAGAATCACAGAAAAGAAAAGTCAAACTTAAAAGTAAATTTTTCCATCCTTATGTCAGGAATCCTGAGCATCTGGTCCTTAGTCGGTTTAACTTGTGGGAGAAATTAGGGAGGCTTGGGGGAGGACTTCGCCTGTGCTGAGCAGGGTGAGGGATCCTCTGAGAGGTTCCAGCCATTTGTCGTGGTCGATGGCCAGTAGCCGGCTTGGTGCCGCAGTGATACAGTACCGAAACACAAGGATTTGTTGCCACTGGAAGAGCTCCCTTTTTCCAGTTACATCAGAACTAAAATTTCCACATTATTTTACCAAGAAAAAATAAAAACACAGTCAGAGGAAGCAGATGTAAAAGGAAGAAAATGAGCAAGCGCAACTCAGAGAGAAGAATGATGACTTTTATTTGTTTGAATACGAAGAATTCTTTCTCTTTTTGTTGAGGTAGGACGAGATCCTTGGCTGTTCCCTTCCAAAGCACACAGGGTACTAAATTGGTCACTGGCGGGCAGGACATGCTCACTTGCATTACAAAGAACCTGAAAACAGCTTTACAGACCATGTGCTCTGTTTGACAACCAGGCCATGGGATGTTGAGTAATAGCCTGCACTCTGAGACAGAGAAAAAGATTTAGAAAGTAAATTTAAAGGATGAATTTTTACGTGCTGCTATTAATGAACGAACAAAATGAAGCGTTTCAGGTGCTCCTGGCCTGTCTGACTCGTGTCCCTGGAAGCTTGAAATCAGGAGCTGGTCACGGCTTTGGACAGAACATGCAGGCGTGTGCCAGAAAATGTGCTGCTGTTCCATTGCCACGGTAAGCGGAGGTGGCAGGTCATTTGGATCTGGCTGGCTTGTTGTGGATTCTGTGTTTTCTCTACCATGTTACAGAGCATCTAAGCTTAGCCGGCTTAGGCTGGGCCAAACAGCAGCCTTTCATCTCCATCTGGGGAAAGAGGAGCTCTGGATGACCACTGCCAAATTGAGCCTTTCCACAGACTTTAGGACCTTCTATCACCGTATCCAACAAACACTGTACTGCCACTATACTCTCCAGCCTCCACATTTTATCTATCCCTCTTTAGCCACGAGTCTGTCGCCACGTTTTCTGTCTGCCTAAGTATTCTTCTCCATGCCTCTATGTCTTTCCTTACCCTATATATCATTTGGTGATTTTTGGAAAGTGTGATAGGAAGGCAGTTTAACCACTCAGACTTGGACAAGATGCCAGGTTCCCTCTAAGATATTTCATTCTAGCCATTTTGCTGGATCAGTCTACTCAATCCTCATCTTAACTTTAGTGTGACTGTTAAAACTGTTGTAGCTGAAAATACTACTAACTCTTCAGGTGGTTAATGGATCCTGCAGACTGTATGCAATCAGTTACGTTGATTAGAGTTGTCCTTTTGTCCCGAGCTCTGTCTTCCACATGCTTGACAGCCCGTTTAAACTTAAAGGTGTGACGAAGCATGGATGGGTTAGGCGTTCACTGCATGAGATGAAAGAAAATAAATGTTTTTGGAACAGTCTGGCCTGTCCTGTCTCAGAAATATAACTTTGATAAGTTCCTGCAACCTCGATTTTTTCCTCCCGCTGAGTGAAGCATGATCTCAGCGAGAGCCACAGATTGTTTGTAAACCCTAAAAAGACCTAAATCTAGAGTTCAGCCCACTGTAGTGAAATGGTCAATATGTGATTTGAGGACGCTTGATTGCACCAAGTGATTTTTCCATGCTGAGGAACACTAATTAATAGCTTGCAAAAACCACTATATTTTTTTCTCTTTGAAATTATGGACTCGTTCAGAAACCATGAATATCTCTGATGATGATATCGTGGGGCTCTTTCCCTGACCTTTTAATGTGGAGAATGATGTGCTGATCAGTTCTGGTAATGGGAGGCTTGTAGGCCTGCGAGTAGTGCAAGCTCCTGCTGTTAAATTTCAGGGCTGCTTAACTATTGTATTTTGTACTACTACTTTTGTCTCATAGGTGATGCCACATGGCCACTTGATCATTGCAGGAATTGCTGCTCCTCCTATTCTTTCCTCCTCCCACAGAGCAAAAGCTGCCTGGGGACAGAGGGCTGATGACATATTCTGTCTGCTGGCTGTGAACAAGGACAGCTAAACACTTCTGCTTTTGTTTGACACTGGAATCAGTTTATATGTATCCTCCCACCTACTGTCTGTCTAGAGTTTCTCCCTTTGGATGAAAACTTGTTTGCATAAGTACAGGAATCCTCATCATCACTGTAATTCTTATCTCTTCCTGTTGCAGAAACCCATCTTTGTTTTGAATGTGATTAATCTTCGTCTGCCTGCATGGACACTTTAATCAGGTTATTTATATCAATTTGTATCTCAGATGTTGTGCTCCTTCAATGATTCTTGCTTCAGATGATTTTCAGGCTTGGCTAGTACAACAGCCATGGCTGGAGGCGTGATGCTTTCAGTCTGTCTGTTTATCCCACACTGATTATGAAATGAATATAGTTAGGGAATTTCTTCAGTGTTCCCTTGGAGTCAAATACAAACAGCTTGAGATTTTGTTGGTCAGGTAGTTATTTTCATGAATAAACATTGTTACACTGTCTGCTAAGTAGAAGTTCTAATCTCTGGGTTCTCACGGTGTGGTCTGCAGACCAGTGGCAGCTCTCAGCAAGTTTTTGCGTATTAGTGAAAACTAAATAAATGTTCTCATTTTGTTGTATTCCCAAATAAAAACAAATAAATAAATAACAGACACTTTATTTATGGTTTAGGAGCTGTAAATTGGAACTAAAATAATAACTAATACCACTATTCAAAAGGAAAGTCAAATCACTGACATTTAAAACTGTTGTTTGAACATGTCTGTGCCAGGTTAGAAATGTAACCTTTTGCAGGTTCTCTTATGCCGCCAGAAAAGCTATCTGGCTTTAATGTGTTAAAAAATAAATGATTGATTTTGGAATAACTTTATTTCATGGGTGAATTTTTCCTGTTCAGGCTTCAGCTTTATGCTGGTAATCACCCATCAAAACTACAAGAACGCCCAGGTTTGAGCAGCAGAATGTCTATTTGAAGCATCATTTACCCTCAGTTCTGCTGCTTTGTCAGTAAAGTTTTCAAAATCATCTACTATGAGTTTAATAAAACCTTTATTAAATTCAAAATAGAGACTGTAAACTGCACCTTAAACGTTTGAAAGTACACCACAGGAAGGAGGTAATTCCACTTTTCTTTACTCTCTGCTGGTCTTCCTTTGCTATACTTGAGACCGTCTTTCCTCTTTCCCCTCTAACCTGGAGAATAGGAAGGTAAATCAAGCCTTGAGTGGATTAGTCGACACAGTCTGCAGCTGCTTCTTTTGCTGCCGCTTGTGTGTGTCTGCCACCATTTTTTTCCTGTAACGATGGCCCTCAGACATGTTCACAAGGCAATATTTGAAATACTGATCTGCTGAAAAAGCTCCCACATGTTGTCACAACGCTATTCCCCCAGAAGTCTGGCGAACCTCACGAACGTTGTGCTCTCTATGTTCCTTGAAAGATATATGAGGGGGGTCAATAACTCATTCGGCACCTGGGAGAAAGTGCAGTTGCAGGAAACCGAGTCAAAACCCAGCGTTCATTTCCTGTATTCGAACAAGTTCATTTTCAGCAGACATGCAGACAGTTTGTCTTTCTTTATGTACATCAGTTCAAGGAGGGAAATGGGCTCAGCATCCATGCTGTGCAGTCCACACATAAAGTTCCACACAGACTGATAAATTTGTCTCCCAGCAATCCACATGCCCCTACTGTGGTGTGTGTAAGCAAAGAGTGCTGAAGTTACAATGTTATTGCAAGAGTCATATTTTACTAACTTTGTAGTGGTAGTTTAGTCCCTGTAATTTCCTCATCATGCGCTGCTCTTGCAAAACCCCTGAGGTTGTTGACCTATGTGACTGGCAATTTGATGTGTATCATGTTTAATGCATTTCATTGTCTGTTTTTTTTTTTGTGTGTTTAACATAAAGGAGATCTGTGAAAAACACTGTTATTTTCTGTGACCGCTGTGGAGGTGTGGGCGTGAGAGGGGAAGTGCTGTTTGGCAGTCAGAGTGGTTACTTCCTCCATACGGAGCACTTTGGAGACACTGGCTTCTCCGATTTCTCTGAAGATCATTTCGGTCATCCTGCTGGACTTGGGGACCTCGGGGTTGGGCAGGTCCAGCACTGGCCACAACAGAACCTCGTGGTCCACTACTAGACACTGCCAGGCCCACTACACGCCGCTGCTGCACGAGAGGGTCCAGAGCCGTCGGGCCAAAATAAATGAAATGAGGCCAGAAGAGCCGTACAAGAAGCAAGTCAGTCCTCCCTTTAGTGGTGAAAAGTTGGCTCAGTTTTCTTCTTTCATCTTCTCTTATTTTGATTCTCACCGTCTGTGAGAGACACTGTTTGCATATACATGATCCGTACATATGCTCATGCATCTGGCCCAAGATTTATCTCTCTCTTGACTTTTTATAGTGTCCACACACAGTGATTTGACCAAGTCTGTGGTTGTTTTCTTGGCTCGTTCCCCCGCCCCTCTCTCTTTCTTCCTCCTTGCTTGTCCACCCATACATACTTATATTTAATTTCAGTTTTGCAGAGTCCTTGTTTAGCTCTTGGCTCCTCTACTGCTCTTTCTGTTGTTGTTATTTGAAATTGGTGTTTTTTTTGTTTTTTCTAGGGTCACAGGGTTCAGGCTGACACAATGATCGCATGAGACGAGTACAGTGGCAGCTTTTCCTCTTATCTTTTTGTCCATTTTTTTCTGACCTGCTAATGGAGTTGATGTGTTTCCCATCATGTCCCATTGGCACTAGCATCACACAAGCTGTTGAGGTTTTCTCAGCAGGGACAAGAAGGAACTGTTGTCAATAGGAATAAAGAGTTCAGTCACCGAGAGCGTGGACAGGAGGGGAGACTTCACACCTGCGAGAAAAGAAATTCTATGGGACTCTTGCTCTTTCCCTCCCCCCGACCAAGTATCTCAGAACTGCCAGTACTAATGACATTACCATATCTCTTTCCCTCCTCTGCCCTTTCTACACCCATCACCTCATCCCATGTCTCTTTAAATCCTTTTTTGAATATATTATGTGAGATGTTCTGTAGGGAGTTCCAAGTTGTAAATGATTGAGAGGACCAGCTGCCCTCAGACAGCTTTTGTTAGCTACAAAGCAAACTTTCTGATGATGAGGATGCCAGAACTAGGCACTGCATGGTCCCATACCAGGGATAATATCATACACCATGATACAGTAAAACCACAGGGTTTAGTCTAATGACATGTGTGCACATGTGTTGTGTGTAAAAGTTCTCTTGGCCCCCCTTTTGTTGTACGGTTTTCTTCACCAGAGAAACGGTGAGGTATGAGGCGCTAACACTGCACAGGAATCGTGTTGGGGATTAGAGAAAAGGGCAGGATATCATACTGATGTATCCTGTGCTGTATGTCCACTTAAAGATCTCAGAGACTCAAAGCTCTAATCAGCTCCAAATGGAAAGCAGGGAGTTCAGAGTGGCAGATGACCGTCCGTCTGTCTGGGTGCCCAACAGCAGCAGCAGGAGAGCATGACATCAGCTCTCCCACAAAACGTTCAGAGCTGCCAGCACACGCTGACTCTAACCCGGTCAGAAGCCAGTTCAGTCAGTCGCTCAGCAGCAGTCAACGTCAACCATCAATCAGTCATTTTCAGCTCTGACTTACTCTGCTTCTGTCTGTGGTGAGTTTCTTTTTTTCTCTCTCCTTTCTCTCTGTTGCCCTGTGCTCTGATGAAAGACACTCTCAGAGAGGTAGCCAAGCCACTTGTCTTTGTTTTGACGTTTCAGTGGCTCTGCTGTAGATATGTTTAGAACTTCTTCACGTGATCAGTGTTAGTTCAAAGGCTTTCAAGCATCGTGTGGTTGTGTTAGTGGAGTTTGAAACTGGGGGGCCTTTTCTGGAGAATTAGTGAAGGGGTCTTTGATACAGCTTGACTGCATTCAGTATAAGCCTGACCTTTAATGCATCACCTAGTTTGGTGGATCACAGCCACGCTGAGGACGAGAAGTGATCAGCAAACAAGTATCTGCTACCACTCTCCATCAGCTGTGCTCCGAGACTGTGTTGTGTTTGGATGTAACCCCACTCACTCACTGGTTTTGTGCTCTCTCCATCTTGAGTGCTTCACCTCCTCCCTGCTTAATCTTGAAACCATCAGCTCCCCAGTCTGGTTCTCTTTAAATTGAATTTGAAATCTTCATTCTTTTTATAAGCTGGGTGAGTAAAAGGCCTTGTGGATTTCAGCATGTGTTGTTCTGAGAGGATTCAGATTTAGCCACGGGCCTCTTGTTCCACGAGTCTCACACTGTAACCAACAAACCTTACACATGCTATAGTTATGACCTGTGCATGGCTCACATAGACCTGGATTAATGCAAAAAAAAGTGCTGTCCTTGTGCACTCATGGCATCATTTGGTCTAAAGCCAAGCCTGTTCATTTCACTTACTTCACATTCAGTTGTTGAAAGAGTTCAGAGTAGTCGAATTGCACTTATATAAAAAGACTGACAACCAACTCATTAGAAAAGCGATATAGACAATTTATATTGAGTACGCTTTCTTTTTGTTTAGCAAACACACATGTGCTTTACTACAGAAAATTGAGTGTTTACAGACAGCAAAGATGTGTGCATGGAAACCTTCGTAAGGCATATGTGCCATCTGTTTTAATAAAAAAAAAAAGAATAAGATTCATATTGAACTTTTCAACTGATCAAAAAGAAGTGGGATTCTTAGTTGCCTGACATGATGTTCAGTGTTTTTTCTAATCAGATAGAACAACAGGAAAAGCTGGGAATATATCAAGGACTTTATTGCCTTTATGTTTCTTTTTGTTTCCAGTAACAAGCAGAACAATGATATCATTGTCTGTTAGCTACCTTGTAATAATTTAAAGTGTGGGTTTCTTTTTTTACTTGTTTTTTTCTAGGACATGTCCTTCTTAAAGGGACTAGTATAGGGCTTAATGTGTTTTTGTTGCTTGTGCATCTGTGTATGTATTCATGCATATGCAGATTGTGCCTTTTTTTCTTACAATATACATCCTGTAAGGTTTTTTGGATGGATGGAGGGACAGTTTCCATCCATCCACTTTCTTCCCCACCCATTAGTCTACCTCTCAAGATCACATGAACCAGTTACAATTCCAGCTCTGTTTAAGCCAGATTTATTCACCCTCCTTCCTTCTTTGCAGTCTCATTCTTACATTACGGAGCCTGTTGCCCCGTTTACCCGCCCAGATCTTCTAATTCCTTCCTCTACCAGCGGGAAGGGGCCTGTGGTTTGGTTACTGCGTATTAAACTAGATAGCTGGAGAGATTGGGAAGAAGATGAGCACACTTGACATCTTTATATGCAGCAGACAGACTGAAGTAATGAATGTAACACATTCTGTCTGGTATAATCTCATCATCACTTGGGTTTCTCTAAAATCTGCAGCTGATTTCTTTCTCTGGCTTTTGTTATTGAATAAGGAACAACTTTTTTTACGCTGCAGATGGATTTTGTTGTGCTGTAAATCGGCTTTCCAGCCTGTGTTATTAAGTAAATATAGATCAGATTAGATTAGATTAGATTAGATTAGATTAGATTAGATTAGATGAAACTTTATTAATCCCTCGGGTGGGTTCCTCCGGGAAATTCGGACCCACTTCACCTTTGTCTCTGATGGATATATTTAACTGTAAATGCTTTATTGCTCAATTACCTCTCTAATTGTTACAGCTACATTTGGCTGTATCCTTTGTACATGGTCTCCATTTTGAAAGAATACACATTTTCATGTGCTGGCATGTTAAATTTCCTCCTTTGGTGGTCTATCTTTTTCTAGCCAGAATCATTATGTCACAGAGACAATTGAGAAAGAAAAATCGACATAATTTTCAACCCTTTCTTTAAATACATCTTTACTAAATAAGCATGTTTGTTCAGGATCCAGGGTTGTAACCCGCCAGTGTGAGCATGTAAAAATGTCTGAATTATGGCATACCTCAGGCGCTCAAGTAAAGCCCTGATGTCGGGACTTGAGGAAACCAGAAGGGTTTCATTTGATTCCTGGATTGTTATGGATGGCCAAAGAATAAGGCACTTGAACACGGATAATGATGGGCAGGGCCTGTGCATGTTCAGGCTCTTTCTCCCTGGCCCCAAAGAAAACAGCACATAGTGTGGGGCAGATAGACTGATGCTAATGAAGGTGGCATTATGTTTCTGTGATTTTTAGCCAGGCATAAGGGTGGAGCTCATACTTCACCTAGCCCACTAACCACTCCTGATTATCCCTGGCTAATCTGTCAAGAGGAACCCAAAGGGAAGGATGTGTCAGTCCTATTCACACAAGAGTGCCATGCCCTCACTGGGGCTTTTGAAAAGCTTAAATTACTAGAAGAGTTTTCATCTGGATTAGCTGTTTCTCCAACAATTTTGATTGTGCAAAAAGAGAAATGCAGAAATATTGAGGTGGAAGATCAGTTCAGTGTTTGCAGGAAACAACCTTGTGGTGAAGAAGGAGCTGAGCATTTACGTACCAAGGGCGGAAATAATTTGGCTGTAGATACCTTCAAAATTAATTTTCTTTTCCCCTGGTTTTAGGTTTACCTTTAGGGAGAAAGCTTTAAGCAAGTAGTAGTGATTCTTTTACTGCAAAGGGCTATTTAAAATTATTCAAGCATCTTATATTTTCCTTAGGAGTACAACTTGGAATCCTCCAGGTGGAGCTGGAGAAACTTACTTTACTTACCGGTAGTTGTCTAGCTAAATCAGTAGTGATGGATAGGCGTATACACAGGAGCAAGATGTCTGCATTACCAACTCTATCAAAAGGCAAATACTGGGAGTACTGTGACCTTCTTGAAAGAAGGGTTCAATGGTAAAACGAAATCACTAAATGACATTATGAAATTTGAATACCACTGTGTTCAGGTGCCAGCAACATACTGAGTGACTCTCACTTTGGGGCCTATGTCAATGCAATTCACTAAGTACCAATCAAAGTCTAAGCTAATGTGGTTCAATTTACTACTACTACTGTAGCAGAATAAATATACCAACTACAATACGTTGTGGTCAAGTCTTGGCATCACAACCATAAAAAGATCAAATACATCAGTATTGCATCAAGAAACCACAAGCAGTTCTTTCCAGATTTTGCCCCTTCCCAGCTTTCTTATTCTTCCCTTTTGTTCAGTAGAAACTGAGCAACTCTAGTGTCTCTTATTGTTAGCACAAAGCCAAAAGTGGAAACTGCCCTGCTTCAGACAAGCAAAACTATGTGTTTCCTCTGCTTTCTACTTGGTACTGAGATGTAAGCCAGCCTGTCATCTAGTGAGCCAAATGGACAGACAGGCAGACTTTAAAACACACAGAAGTACCAAACAACCATCTCGTCTTACTCAGAAACCAGTAGTCAGATGCAGCGCTCAGGTGTACGTGGCTAACATCATGGACACACCATTAATAAAACCTTAATTGTCCTCTTCCTAAAGCTCTGCCACCAAATCTCCACAGATTCCACCTTTATTTTGAGCTTGTGTAAAGTTGTAGAGGGGATACGAAGGAAACAGCAGAGAGAAAACACACACATCAAATTAATCTGACAGGCTTCCTAACCCAGGTCGCTCATATGGAAACGCTCATGCCTCACCTGGGTAATTACAGCCAGTTATTGGTCACTCTGTCTGGAAGGAGAGAGACGGTCCAGAGGAGGTGTCACAGATGGAGAGAGAGACAAGAAAGAAGTTCAGACCAACATGAAGACTTAAACCAGACATATGCTCTTTCTGTCTCTCCTCACCTGTACTCACCAGATGGTCGGGACGTCTCACATCCCTCCTAATCCGATTATGTTACAGAGATGAAAGAACTATTGTCCAATATCATCTTTCAGCGGTGCTTGTGTCTCGCAAGTTAGCCTCATTTTGCACTTTTCATTGGTGCAGCATCGGAATTGACATGAAATGTGAGTGCTTGGGTGTCTGTGAAGGTTCTCAGTCATCCAGGTCATCGTAGTCAAAGGAGTTTGCAAAGAAAAAAGCGTCTGGACTTCTTTAAGTTGCTTGAAGACGTTTCACCTCTCATCCGAGAAGCTTCTTCAGTTCTAAGGTCAAATGGCGAGAGTCCATTTGACTGAGTTTAAATCTGGGACTCTCGGCCATTTGACCTTAGAACTGAAGAAGCTTCTCGGATGAGAGGTGAAACGTCTTCAAGCAACTTAAAGAAGTCCAGACGCTTTTTTCTTTGCAAACTCCTTTGACTGAGTGCTTGGGTGTGTAGCTAGCAGAACTAAAACGCTGCAGACAGTCTGACTCTTTAATTAAAGGGGGTTACTCAAGGAGCACTTTCTATAAATTTCACTACACTCACTGTTCCACTGCCAAGTTCCAGCTCCACGAAAAGCCACAGGAAATATTATACAATATTTAATTTCCACCTGCATCAGGTGGGGCTCTCCATGAAGACCAAGATTCTGTCAGCAGACCTTAAGGCATGCTTTTGGATTCCTCATTTTGTGGCTGGTCATGTCCCATAAATGTTGCTGTTGTTAGTTGTTAATAGGCTTGGCCCTTGCACCGTAAAGTTGTGAGCCTTTAATGACATGCAAAGGTGCTGCAGCTGATGCATGTACCAAAGTGGAAAGTTTCATCTACTTTTGATGAATGAGCTAATTTTCAACTGAATTCAGTGAGTACCAAGAAGAACCAATAACTGGATTAAGCTCCAGAGCCTTCCAAGTTTTGTGGCTCACTCTGCAATGTCCATACAACTACTTGGCATGATCTTTGTTTCTGACAAAACCAGTAAGACAATAAACGATCTGTTGAAGAGCACCCTGCAGTCTCTAGGTAAGCAATTAAGTGGAATAGTGTGCTGTTTAATGAGCAGGATGGTACTGTCAGAGAAAAACTAGCATGGGCTCACAGTTCTTGATAATACAGAAAGTTGTGCAACATAGGAATGAAGGTTGACACACCACTTCATTTTAGTACTCTACTCTCGACTCAAGAGTAACGGTACACATGGTAAGAAGCACCACCTTGTAATTTGGTAACTATTTTCTGAGTTGAGCAGGCTATGTGATGGAAAATAAATAAATTATAAATTAGAGGAAATTAATTGTAGAAATTTTATGAATAAAATCTGGCTTATCATGACTAACTGAGGAAGGTAAAGCATAAACCTATATCATATTGCATTTTTGAAGTGCTCTCATTTAAAAGCTTTGGTTTTGGCAAGGTTGTGATTGTTCATTTAAAAAAAATCAACTTGCCATTTGTTGCTATAAAATATTTTCATGACACGAGCCAGGTGCTTATTTATAGTTTGAAAGCATCACTTGAATCCAAAATATATCCCCTTCCTTGCACTGTCTTACTTTGTATTTAGGCTACCTTCCAAATATTTTCATTAAAGTTCAATGGTCGACTGCAGCCCAGAGTCACCGAATCAAGCATGTTGTCCACAAACAAGCACCTCTGAAATGAGCCAAAAGGGGCTAGATGATGATAGATGAAGCCAAATGCAAGGTTATGATAGGGACAGGGGAAGGAAGAAGGAAACTCCATATTGCAGCAGACAGGTCTCAGTATGCTGTTGACTACTGAAAAACTTTTTGAACCATGTCTAGCACACTGGAGGGACAATTAAAATAAGAAGAAAGCTACAGGTCCACCAGTCCCTATTCTATCATTCAAATGTCTGTATTGGTAATCAAGGAAAATCTCTGGAGTGATCCCACAGCCATTATTCCAGGTCACTTTGGTTGACCTCAAATTTGTATTTCTTTGGAAAAAAATGTCTCAAAGTGAAACCAGAAGGTCTACATGATACAAAGCCAATCTTAATAGGACATGGAGTGAAGCAGCAAGACACAAAATATGGAAAATGAGGTTCATGGTGCCATATAGTGTATTTATGGTTCCCTCATGGCCCAAGAACTGCCTGAAGATATCATGGGCTCACCTGGAGCTTTTAAACATATTCTGTGCAAATTTAGATGTTGAATTGACTGCCTCTCTTGTACTCAAATCAATCTGATTTAGTAAGTCAGATGCATTTGTCCTGGCTTAATGCCCTCAATCATTCATGCTTCCTTATCCAATAGTGGCTATAGTATGTCACAGGATTTGCTTGATTAATATATACCACTTTCCTTTGTTTTTTTGCAGGTAATGTTTTCGTAGGCTGCAAATTCAGATGTTGAAAAACTGACATAAAATGTGCAGGATTTTAGGTGTTTCTCAAGATGTTCTCTGTATGTACATGAGTGTGCCTTTGTCCACCTCTGATCTCTCATCCATCCACCGGATCTCTGGCCACTTCTTAATTAGCTGTCACATTCTCCAGGCCTCACAGCCTGGAGAATGGCCCACAGTGAAAGAGAAACAAACTTGGGCCCAGACCCCTTTCCAGGGAGTTCATCAAGATTAATTGTATATGGATATACAAATTATAGAATTATATAAATAGTATAAACAGTTAAACATTATCCTTAAAAAATGAAACCCAATAAAAAAAAAATGAGCACAGGAAAATGAAGAGGGAAAAGGGGACGGAAGAGGGAGGTCCTTTTCCACTGGCTGGAGAGCAGCTAAAAAAAAATAAAAGGAGGTGGTAGACAAGGAGTACAAAAGAAAATCATTTATTTACAATAAAAAAGCCCACAGCATTTAAAAAACAATAAAAACTAAAATCAGGCTTGAAGTCCTTGTGCTGCTCAATGTCACACAGTGGAAGAAAGAGCTAATTAATACACCAAAATAATAATAAAGTACCGATCACAGTTCTCTTGGTAAAATCACACAAACCTTAATGCAACATGAAAAACAATAACTTTTTAACAATTTTCTCACCCTATTTACATTGTTTTTATGCGTATGTCAACTAATATGAATAAGTATTAACTGCATACCCTTTTACTTTCAGTTGTGAACCCTTTCTTGCTGTCAACTCTTGTAGTATGAAATCAGCTTATGAATAACAGCTGTATCTAGTCTTTTGGTACTGCCTAGGGGGTATAACAGTAGTCTTCCAATCTCTAACACTAGCACCAACTATCACCTAAATCATTCAATTCTGCAGCTTGAAGACTGGCATAACGGCATCAGGTCCTGTATACTCTGGAAACTCTCATTTTTTTTGAACAGGGAAGCCCTCAGCTGACCACCAGTCCTTCCTTGACTCCAGTGGCTTGCTCCCAATACCGCTTCCAGGCTGCTTCATCAGCAACTCTCAGAAAAGGACAAAATGTGGGCAGTACTCTGTTTTACACAATCCAGACAGTACAGCCACTACCAATCCTGCATGTCCTTTGGAACTCCTGCTGCCTAAGGCTAGTTGTTAGATCAGAAGAGGAAACAAACAGGTTACTCACAGGGTTGGGCAAGGGCCCCTCACCCAGTAACCATCGTAATGCATTGTCAACCACTTTTGTCGGTGGTGGCGGCGCAGGTATTGCTGTTGTGTGCCGTGCTCTCACGAGCCCTGACTCGAGCATAGAGTTGAGCCCTCTCTTCTTCCAAGCTGCCTCTTCCTCTTCCTTCAGTCCCTCTCTGTCCTGTACAGGCTTCATTAATAAACAGACCTGGTCTCCACACCACAACTGCCAGTTTGCATTTGGCAGCACAACGTTCTCTTCCAGACTTTCCTCAGGCAGTTGTACCAATTAGCCAGTCTTTGATCAGCAGAGATGGGCAGTAACGCGTTACTTGTAACGCGTTACCGTAATCCGTTACCGTAATCCGATTACTTTTTTCAAGTAACGAGTAATGTAAGGGATTACATTGCAAAAACGGTAATTAGATTACCGTTACTTTCCCGTAGGAATGCTGTGTTACTGCGTTATTAAAACCGTGAGTTTTTTGCGAGAATGTCTCATGACAGTGACGTAAGCACAGTAGTGGTTTTAGATACGGGCGACACGGGCGGTTGCCCGGGGCGGCATCGTGATGGGGGGCGGCATCACGGGCATCGGCAAAAAAAGAAAAAAAAAACCGCTCGTACTCATGCTGCCCCTACGGCAGCCAGCGCATATTGGGAATGGCACAGGCATCGATCGGTTTTCTATCGCCCATTTGCTGGCAGTAAGGGCGCCCTCCGTTTTGCGTGGGCGCCTGCTGCTGCGGGCGCAGAGAGGAGAGGGCGGGCGGGGGGATTCTCTGGCTGACTGGAGCAGCATCTAATAACCAACTAGCAAAATAAAACAAAATAACAAACACGAAAACACCAGACATCATGATACAGACTTATAATTTGCACCGATGTTTTTTCAAAATTCTATACACGAAAAAGTGGCGCGAGAGCCCTCGGTGCGCCTCCTCGCTGCTGAAGTCAAAGTAAACTTTATTGTCATCTCCGCTACATACAGTCCAGTATATAGAGGCGAGACGACGAGGCTCCAGTTACAGCAGTGCAAGTAAACAAACAATAAATATAAGAAGAGTAAGAAAATAAATATACACTTTAGGACTCGGAGTAAAGGGATCAATGACAATTCAAAATTTACAGTTTGATGATTTAAAGTCTCACACACAACCAGTCGAAAGGGGAGGAGCCCCGGCTGCTTCCAAATCGAGCACATTTCATTCCTAATGTTGTAAATCCAAGTCTATTATGTTTTCATGATTTGAATCCTGGGTTGTGTGAAATCTCAGAAATGCACCCTAGACAAAGTGAATCTGTGAACTAAGGTGTAGGTCTGTTAGGTTATGTTGTGGTGATCCTTGCGTTGAGGGATGGGTGTTCATACTGGAGTGCAAAATTAAAACCAACGGAAGATGGACAAGAAAAGTTCAAAGCCATCAGGTGCTCAGTTTAGAAAAAATAGAAAAGAAGAGGAGGAGAAACGAGCAAAAGATACAGGTAAGCAGATGTGTCATTGGATAATGGCAGGTCATCCTGAAACAATCAGAATAAGAATACTTTATTAATACTTTACTAAGGAAATAATGTGGGTTACAGTTGCTCCAAGAAGAAATTGTAAA
Organism: Oreochromis aureus; assembly: GCF_013358895.1. NCBI lineage: Eukaryota > Metazoa > Chordata > Actinopteri > Cichliformes > Cichlidae > Oreochromis > Oreochromis aureus. Next base: position 7,540,075 of record NC_052950.1, read on the forward strand.
GATAGCAACACTAACAGATTAAACTCCAAACAATACATTATGTTACAGATTTTAATATTAATTAGTCATTGTCAGTTGTTGATTTGTCCTGTTCTCATTGTATGAAGAATTATGATGGCTGTTTGGTAGCCGTTTGCATACTATGCATACTCTGTCTCTCTTCATATGTGTGTGTGGACAACAGTTTTATGTTAATGTACGATCCTTAATATGTTTTGTTTGTGTGTGTGTGTGTGTCTGTGTGCGTGTGTGTGTGTGTGTGTGTGTGTGTGTGGGGGGGGGGGGCGCCAGAGGGAGTGTTCCCCCAGGGCGCCAAACAGGCTAGGACCGCCACTGCGTAAGTGAGTGCGATGTTCGTGACAACAGCTGTCTGCAGATCAACAATGGATAATATATCGAGTGCGGGAGAGAGTATGAGCATGCAGCGTTTAAAGTGTGGAAGTACTGACCTTATTTTGAGTTTGATTCCATAAAAAGTGACAAAAACATTAGTGTCCGTTGTGCGTGGGAAGAAAACTTCTTTTTACAGCGAACCCCCAAACTTCCAAGCAAGCAACGAGTGCGCTACGACTGTAATGGGAAATTCACAGAGAAACTCGCGGAGTCTTCAACTGACCGCTGCGGCACACCTGCACCAGAGTAAACCTCCGCCTACCCCAGTCCTGCTTTACAGGTGAAAATAGAGCAACTAGTCTTTGACTTGATTTATTTTCTGCTGTGTTTTACTTGCATCTATGTGAAAGAGTGAGTGTAAACACAAAAAAAAATTATTTTATTTTATGTGCTGGAATGCGCAGAAAATAGGTTTAAATGTTAAACAAATTTCTTCCAGTCAGAGAATGTTGCATATAATTTAATTTTTGCTTGATGCATAAAGTTAAAAGATTAAAACCAATAAAACAAGTTTTAAGAAGAGACTTTTCCATTTGATTACATTTTGTATGATGGATTATGCAGAAAAAGTAGAATTGGGCTGAAAGATCTATCGCTTTATCACCTATTCAGGTTGTAAATTGTGTTTTTAAAAAGTAACTAAGTAACTAAGTAATTAATTACTTTTGAAAATAAGTAATCGGTAAAGTAATGGGATTAGTTTTTGGGGGAAGTAATCAGTAATTAGTTACTGATTACTTTTTTCAAGTAACTTGACCAACACTGTTGATCAGTGATCATCATTGAATAATAATAGTATTAAACCTCAGCAATTTATATTGAAATGAAGTTGCTCTTTAAAATTAGGTGTGTTACATTTGTAGGCTACTACTTGTTTCTTCAGTGTGTTAAATGTCTAAATAAGCGTCAATATAATCGTGAGTCTTGGATGTGAATTGTCTCCTTAATTTAAGGATGGAACAGAAGCACACACCAAAAAAGATTTAGCAGATCAGCCACCACAGAAAAGTGTCCTGAGAAGGAGGTATTTTTGAATGGCTGGTCTTTCAGGAGAAATTTTTTAATTTGCTTTAATTTTGTGAACATTTTAAGTACTAATCACAGTGCTGCCTCATGCTGTAACATTTTTATATCTTCTCACTGATAGCCGGTTGAAAGTGCTTTTCATCTGCATAAACATAATTTAGCGAGACTAGTCGGTCTACTAGAATACTATGTTTTACTCTCAAAAGACAGCGAATGGTAGTGTCATCTGCAAGACTGTTCACAAACCACAGCACAGCATCCAGGACCTGATGCCATTATGCTGGGGCAAAAGCCAAAATTCTGTAATCTGACCCACTGTGACAGGAGAAAAAGCAAATTTCAATTTTCCCCTTTTTCTTCTTAAGCAAACATATCACCTCACAGCTGTTCCAGTCTGTCTATGATCCTCCACCCGCTGCCCCCACCTCCTGTCTCCCTAACTTGGTCTAGTCGACCAGGCCAGGGTGCCTTGACAAGGTGTTCTGGATCTGACCGAGAGTTTAGACCTGGGTGGATTAATGGAGGTTTGATACTGGATCCACTCTGGTGGGTAGATGTATAGAAGCAGGAGTGGGAGAAAGATTGTCAGCTTTAACAGGTCTGATATGAAGTATTCTGGGCAGTGGACATTAACCAGAGGCCTTGAGCCTCCTTGCATGGGAAACACTATCCAGCCCTGTGATCTCCAGACCTCTCTTTCTCCTTCCATCAGCGCACCTCTCCATCTATCAAGTGTTTGGTCTCTTGCAGGCCCCCTTTTTTTGCCAGAATTTACTTGCTGTAAAGTCTCTGGATTAGTGTTCATAATACATGCCTTTTTCCTTCACTATATCTCCATGTTGACAATTGGGGCCAGAATTAGTCATCGTTCTTCCAGCTGTTGCATGCACTGTGATCAGGAAAGAATTTAGAGTTTGAAATACTAGATTTCGTGACTTCAGGTACTTGAAAGGTCTCCAAAGCATGCCACCCTGACCGTTAGCACTGAGCTACAGCAGTGGCTCTTGTCTGAAAGAGGTGAAGATGGATGTTATGTCTTTGTTCCATCCTTGTTGTCATTTTTTGATTTCAGTTACCTCTGTTAGTGTTTTTCCTCTTTTTTTCTTGTTATGTATATTTAAAGCCTGAGGTGTGTTTGTGGAAGCAAACACAACTTACCCGAGGCCTCACCGGGACAGGACACACTAATCCTTCTGTAGCATTTTTAGAAAAAATTTCTGAATGAAGACGTTTGTTGGTCAATCTTTTGCCGGTCTCTGCTTATATCTTAAGGCATTCTGGGCATTTTTCTTTTGACTCATTTGCCCTATTTAATATAAAAATTGTATTTCATTTATAAAAAGAGAAGATTTAGAGCTCAAGGCTTAGATAGGACTGTATGTCCTGGATTGTGCTCTGGTTTCAGTTAAGCCCTCCTTTGCTCTGGCATACTGTCCCTCACTATTTTTATTTTTTTTCCATATTTTTTTCTTTTTTTGAAATTCCAACAGGCCACTTTTCCTATTTGCCAGCATCACTGCTGCCTCACCACGGGTACAGAGAATGCGCTATGCAAAAATCCAAGTAATGACTTTAAAAGACATTACTGCGTCATGGACAGGCTCTTGGAAAGTGTACTGAACTGTAAATAAAAGCATTTGAATCTTGCATTTACTCACCGAGTAGAGGAGAAATTCCACACTAAGTAAGTAAGTTGAGGTGGCGGAGCAACAACTACCTAAGCAGATGTCACAAGGATTGTGGTATGTTGGAAGCGCTGAAGACACTGGCAACCTCACTCATTCATTTCATCTGTTTTCTTACAAAGATGATGAGGACAGATGAAGTAACCCGAGCTGCCTGCCTTTCCTTTTACGGCCTTCTACTGCAGAAGAACAGACAGAGGATCTTGAATGAGGGTGGAGTTATTGGGACTTCAGGTTAAACAGATGAGGATAAACATTTTTAGGAATGGCCCTTGAGTGGCAGTCTTAAACTTGATGGCACAGAACATGGAACATTATGACAGCAGTTTAACTCAGCACCACTCAAACACTGAGGTCTAGTTTAGTTATGTTAACAACACTCCAAGCTTGTTCTAATGTTTTATCTTTCTTATTATCACCACGCTATTTCAAGTCCCTCTGGTATATTGCTTGCCCTTTCTTCAACCATTTGTCTAACTTCATGTCTCAGCTGTTTTGTTCTTATGTCTTCAAGTCAAGGCTTTTTCTTACAAAAGCAAGTACGAAAGCAACCGTCTCCCTCCCTGCAACATTCAACAGATTACCTCCACGACACGCCTAATGCACCGTGTTTTATTGCCTAGTAATAACGGCTTTATGCAGGATTTTAACTTCTAAGCTGACCTTGAAACATGACTGTTGTGCTGGCCAAGACAGAGTCCTAACAGGCTGTGATTTATCTCGGCAGACTGTGTGGATAAGTCCAGCTGAAATGGCTGTAGCTGTTTAAGGCCAAGATTTAAACTGGAATCTTGATGGGGAGAGACGATGTAAAGACATTTCACACGTTGTTGCATCGCTTTTTCTTCACTGGAAAGTTATAAAAGTGCATTTTGATGGGTGACATTTGGTGTTTGGGTAATGTTTTTGAATGACATCATGTTTTGGATTTTGGTGCTGGTCCCTGGTGATTATCGAAGACAGATGACAGCTTGAAGAGACTCAAATCAACTCATCTACAAACGCTGCTCATGTTGTTGCTAATCAGAGCTATTGCCAGGGCCGAAAACATTGAGGACAAATACCGTCCAGTGATTGTGTCAGAACATTCAACTGACTCTGACGAGCTTTCCTCCGTATTTACAGTACTGCTACCGTCTAGCTTTAAAACATAATCAGTTGTGTTGTGAGGAGTAAAAACTATGTCTAACATTCCTAAAACAGATGTTTTAATTGCACACAGCATCTGTAGCTGTTCAGTGTGACAGCAAACAAACTGCTTTTCTTGTCTTTTTCTGTCCTGCTGAGTGATTTTCTGTCACACTTTGTCACTGCTCCATCTGTGTGTGTGTGTGTGTGTGTGTGTGTGTGTGTGTGTGTGTGTGTGTGTGTGTGTGTGTGTGTGTGTGTGCACTCCTGCATGTGTGGATTTGGCCCTTTAGATATAGAAGTGGCCCAGAGCGTCTCTGTCACTCTCTCCTCAGCCAGAGGCTCCTCTGTTCCACCATCCTCCTGGAATGCTTTCTAGGACATCCAGCTGGAAGCTCCAGGCTTGGGGCCCAGCTATCAGTCAGACCCATGGCCCAGATCCCCTTCACCATGCTGGGCCTGAGGAAGGAGAGATGCAGGAGTGGCTGCTGGGAGAAAAGCTGTCCCTGTCTGTTCCCTGATGGGACCTGACAGCAGCCTGTAGGCTGTCAACGCATTCCTGCGCAGCTGCTTTTAAATCACAAATGGGACATCTGTAGTGTTTTTTGTGAGTCTGTGTGTGCGTAGGCCAGAGCACAAGTGTGCAACTGTGCCTTTGACGATGTGTGCGTGGGTGTGAACGTGTGCTTTGTGTGTATATAAATTATTCCGTCTCTGCTCCACATATGATGAAGTGGTTTTGCGTATATAAATGACTGAAAGTGAACGCACGAGTCAGGCTTACTTTCCATTTTAGCAACTCTCCAGAGACGCAGCTCTGTCTCTCAACACTGTGCAGTCACAGCACTGAGGCTGATAAGGAAATGTTTAGCCAATTTCACCAGACTGTTGAAATGATTTGGAATCATCACGGGGCCACTGGGACATATCGAATGCATGGTGGAAAACTGGATTGTTTGTACAGTGGCTAAGCTAACTGAAATACTTAGAGGATCGAGGGAGTGAAAGATCTTTGTGTGTGCTTTTGGTATTTAAGGACATGATTGCTGGTTTGATGAACTCTGTGTATGTACAAGATGGTGCTGATGAAGGTTGTACATGTTTTCTTACACGTGTGTTTGGAGACGTTTCACACGGCTTCTAGCGTGCACATTTTTTCTTCCACATGTGCTGACTACTATCTCTGCCTTACTGATGAATACAATCTGTCCTTTCAGATCCACGAACGGCTGCAGCACTATGAAGAGAGCAAGCCCGTCCCCGTCCTGGAAGGAGCTGCTCCTCTGGCACGTGACGTAAGTGTTTTAAAAAACTTGTTTAAAATGATTGATCTTTTTATTGGCTGGGAGGCAAATGAATCGATTAAAGCACCAAAAGCATGAGCATCTGCGATGCACAGATTGCAAATTTTTGGGCCACAATCTTTTTTGCATTCATTTTCAATACAAAGCTTTCTTTTGTGTTGGGTTGTCAGTCATAACATAACAAACTGAGAACTCCTGATAAACAGTGTCTGTAGTTAAACCTTCCTTTAGACAAGAATATTCCATTAAAAACACACACAGAGTCATAAATACACATTTTACATTATAATGTAAAGTAGCTTCAGGCTGTTTATCCTCTTTCACCTCTTCGTTTTCTAGACTTGGTCACTGTTATACAAACACTAGCCTCTGCCTACTCTGGACTCACTGCCTACCCTCGCGACTGCTTTTGCTGCCCAAATGTCTAGTCATGCACCACCAAATCGGAAATCCAGCTCTTCGAAGACAGACTGATCATTTTCTTTGGGCACAGACTGGATAGAAGGACTCAGTCACAGGCAATCTGAGGATTGATGGGTGTGCTATGACAGATTATTTCAGCAGGCAAACTAAGATGGACCGAGTTAGCACGAGTCAGAAAGAACATGAACTCCAGCTAGAGGAAGTGTTATTGCAGTGTCACCTATTGCATACGGCCTCTCTTCATTAGTTAGCCTGTTAGGAGTCACTTCTGTCAGTAAATGAATAATAAGGGTAACAGCAGCAGCACTGATGAGGCTTTTCTTCCACTGGACTTGCAGCTCTCGTGAAGCTGCAAAAGATATTTAGCTTGATTTATTAACCAAATGTCTTGACATTTGTTACTGTATTGTTCATCTGCAATATTTATTCCAAGCCATATGTGAACATAAGTTTCCTCCTCTCTCTCTCTCTTGCACACACACACACACACACACACACACACACACACACACACACACACACACACACACACACACACACACACACACACACACACACACACACACACACACACCTGTGTAAACCCCAGAGTCAGGCTGGTGAGCTGAGAGGAGGAAAAGCACTTTTACTAGTGTGTGGTTTTGTTTGATATCCCCAGCTCTGTTTATTGTAATCAAAGTGCCTCCATCTATTCCACCCCTTCTAAAGAACCCGCAGCCATACATCATCTTAATTAGTACTGAGTCAAAGGAAAGACGAGAGAAAGGGGGCTGAAACTCTTGCAGTTGGTTGGGGAAAAGATCGAGGAGGGCAGAGCCCAAAGTGTCCTTAGTCTGTCACGAGAGGAAGGCCATCATGTGGTCCAGAGCGGTTTTCCTGACCTTTACAGGCTACAAGTATCATGGGAGGAGTCAGAATGTTCCATCCTTAGAGTTCACACACACCAGTCGAGATGACAGAAGTCCCAAACCGCCCCAGACCCTTAACCGAACCAGGATGGTTGAGTCTGAATGTGTAATATTCTCAAAAATACATTTTATTGCTCCTTTTCCTTCTGTGTGTTTGTTCTACCCTGCTGTTAGTACTGGCAATAGACATGGCTAACCAGATAACACCAGAACAAGAATTCCAGCATATTCAAGAACCTAAAAACAGAAGAGAAGGATCACTTATGTTTCTCTTTCCTAAGTCTTGCCTCTGCCTCCCCAGGCTGTGGCAAGAGTCCACAGATGGTTGAAGAGACCCCCAACTCTCATCATCTCAACATCTTCCTTACAGATTTTCTTTCTCATTCTTTTTGTCAAATTACAGACTTTCAAATTTATGCTTCCTGGTAAATGCCCCGCAAAGCGTCTCCCAGGGATTATCAGATATCAGGGTAAAGCTCAGAAACGGTGTATCAAAGCATCTCACAGCACACCGCAGTCCTGAGTCTCCCTTCCTCGGCTCAACCCAGAGCATTGTGGTATATTTTTAAAGCAGATTGTTTTTCACCCGTGTCACCGCTCCAAATGAACACTATTGAAGTGGTGGCTAAGGACTCAAGTGCAAGTGGAGAGATCTACAGTTAGATGAAATTCATCTCAGGCTTGGGTTTCGGTTAATGGAGGCTTAATTTATTGAGTAACATAAAATGACACTTCAACCTCCGTCTGGCCCCGGCCGCACTGTCTAGAACTCCCAGCAGGTGACTGCCACCGCTCAAGTGAAACCAGCATGGCCCATCTCGCCTGAAACATGATCAATACTTGGCTCTGGGAAGAGTACTGTATTACATACATATAAAGACATGTCAGCTGGTGACTGCACACACTCTTCCATGAGTATGCACAGACACAATCACAGCTCCACACACGGTCTTTCTCAAGCCTTCATCAAAAATGAAATAGAGGTACTCTTGCCTTATAATGGAATAAAAAAAAAAATCACACTACTTTAATCAAGAAAGGCAAATTAGCCTCGCACATGTTCTGATTTATCGATTCAATTAGACTATCAAATGTGAAAGCTAGACACACATCAGCAGTACGTTGAATGGCAACCCATAGTTCAAGTGATGGCCACTGATCTAGAACTGTATGGTTGTCATGGCTGACTTGTATCCTTCTCCCTGTTGGAGAATCCTTTTCCTCTTGTGGCTGACTTCCAAACATCTTCATACAAACTCTGCTGTTACTTGGACAGACCACTTGGTGCCATCAGAGAGCACTGGTCTGCATTTTATTCCTGCAGCATCAGATAGGAAAAATACAAACACAGAGAAAGGGTTCATCAGTGTCAAGTGGCTTTCATGTCAGTTTTTACTGTGAGCGTTAGGTAGGTATAGTCTGTAACTGTGAAAGCACACTTTGAGAACAACAGCAATTAATATTGTATGATCGCCAGTAACATTATTCTAGGGTCTTTTTTTACAGGTTGACTAGATAGTATTTCCACTGTCAACACATAAATAATGGAGGAATGAAAAGCTTTTTGTAGTATTAATCTATCCGTCTGTGACCTGATTGTACTGCTCATTCAGACATAAAAAGCAGTCAACACTACTGCACTACATGCTAATTAATGATAATAACAATAATAATTATGCATAGCTGAAAAGATTATCAAACAGTCAAACAGTTTATACTGTTGTCTGGGGAAAAGCTTAACTTGCATATCAGGAAGCTGTGTGGAGTGAAAGTACCTTTGAGAAAAATAATTATTAAAATAATCAATACTATCTAAAGTCAAATATATTGTGAGACCAACTATCTAATAGCTTTTTCACCTTTTCTTCCTTTACTAAAACTGCATGCTCAGTATTGTAGATTTCCCTCATGTTGCAAACCAGCTCTGACTCCTTAGGTGTACACATGGGATCTCTGGAACTGTCCTATGATGTCTCCCACAGGGATGTTGGAAGCAGATCATTGACTGAACTTGTTGCGGTGCATTCTGCAGATGCTTGATTGGATTGTAAACTGGGTTTGAAGGTAATTTTACAAACAGCAGTGTCAGGTACGGGTTTAGCTCATTGGAATGAGCAGGCAACCATATGCTGTATGGCCGACAGCGGCCGGCCTGGGTACTAGTCCGATCTGTGGCCCTTCGCCTGCATGTCTTACGCTCTCTCTCCCTCTGTTTTTCTGTCACTCTTCACTGTACCCTATCGAATAAAGCCAGAAAAAAAAAACAGCAGTGTCTGCCATAAGGTTTATGATATGCGCCCAAACTAAAATCCACATTCAGTTCAATCCACTCAATTCAAATTCAAACCACTTCAGTTTTATTTATATAGCAGCAAATAATAACAATAGTCAGCTGAAGGTAGTTTATAATATAAGGCAGAGACCCTAGAGTGAAAACTCCAATCAGCACTTGGCGATAGCGGGAAGGAAAAACTCCCTTTTAATAAGAAGAAAACGTCATCACAACCAGGCTCAGGGAGGAGCTATCTGTTGTGATCAAAGAACAATGGTCTTGTTCCAACATGCTGGAACATGACTGTGCACCAGTGCACAAAACAAGGTCCATTAAGACATGGATGAGAGAGTTTGGTGTGGAAGAACTGGACTGGCCTGTACAGAGTCCAGATCACACCCCCAATACAACACATTTGGGATGAATTAGAGCAGAGACTGTGAGCAAAACCTTCCTGTTCAACATCAGTTTCTGACCTCACAAATCTGGAATAATGGTCAGAAATTATCATAAACACACCCCCAAACCTTGTGGAAAGCCTTCAAAGAAAAGTTGATATATTGTTGCAAAGGGTGGGCAACATCGTATGGCAACACTATGGCTTTAGAACAGGATGTCACTCCAGCTCATATGGTAGATGAGCAAATACTTTTGACAGTAAAGTGTAGATTGACATTAATGCCAGGACCTATTTTTCCCCATGCAGAAGATAGGATTAATATTCTATGATCTCTATTGTTGATTAAAATACAAAACCTTACCCAGTTCTGTTTAGCTCCAGTGACATACTAAGCATATTTTTAGAATGACCTCATTAATAGTAAATTTGTATCGAACACGTCATTACAAACCTTTTTATTCCTATTTAGAGTCTCTTTAAATTTGATTATTTGCATGAGAAAGAATTGCATATTAATATTTTCCTTTTTGATTTCATTTATCTAGGAGTGTGAAAGCCAGTATTTAGAGCGTGAGACTTTAAAATGTTTATTGAAACCCATAAAATATAATAATAGGAAAACATCTCGGTGCATGACTGTAAAATCTAATCAAAATGGTGCATTGGAGGGACTTCATGTTAAACGCTGATTGCAGTCAACCAGTATATTATTGATCAGTTACAGAATAAATACAGCCAATGTGCATTTTATTCATCATAGGAAATGAATGACGCAGCCTGGCTTTCAATATTACAAGGTTAGCAGTTTTAATAAATTTTAATACAAGATACCTGGAAGTAGGTTACATAAATGTGTTGGCAGATATGTATTAAAGTAATAAACCTTTAGCCATTGTAGGTAATGGGAGAGTTGTTGGGATCAAACATATCTAAACACCGCAGTATCTGCTTTGACATTTAACGAATGAAGTGCACGCAGTCTCAGAGGAGACCAGTATTATTGTTTGCCCCCTGCCTTGCTCTCTGTGAAGGTCTGACGGTTGGAAAATGTGATTCCATCATGGGAGTGTAAAGGTAGACAGAGGAATGTGTTGTCAAACATGCCCAATCTGCTCTTCATGCTGAGATATGGGACATCTTATTAGGAGAACACTGAGAACTGGAAATGTACAGGTTTCCGACTTTTTATGCCTCCTTCACTTGAAACAATGTAGAGGATATGGTATGTATCACCCCATCTATCTAGGTTTTCTTCTCTCCCTCAGTCTCGTATCCTACTTTTAGTCTCCTTTATTCAATTCAGATGTTTATTTTTCCTTCTTTTTAAAAATATTTTGAACATTTGATAAAGTGAAATAATGCAGGGTTGAGTGAATTTTCGCAAGAGTAACCTTGACCACTGTGACCATTAATTCTTGACATCTTCTGGACCCTTGAGGGTTGATCAGAACTAATGGAAATAATGAAAAGACCCCAACGCCTCCTTAGTGAAAAGCACATTTTGCTATAGTCAGAGTGACATAGCATCCTCCCAAACCCCAGCTTAACCTTCAGACCCCTGGGTTTACCTCTGCCTCACCTCTGTTTCCTTATACCCACACTGCAGGGATCTTTAGTCAAACAAACTCTGGGTTTTTCCAAACTCTATCATCATCTCACAGAACGCCACACGCGAAGGAGTTACTGATGTTTTTGGGAGATTTCCATGTTCAGTTTACCTGTATGTGATGACAGCATAGACACCAAAATGAGCAATGTGTTTCTTAACACTTTGTTACTGCTCCATGGCGAAACTCTCAATATACTTGGAGCAGCCAGCCATTATGTCTGTTGATTTCATTTACTCTTGGGTAACAGTTTTCCCTTATATATAGTTAGTTGCAGTTATTTAACCTAACATCACAAATTCACAATTATTTTTTAAATTACACCTAAAATTTTCAAGTTTCCAAGCTTTTAGTGGAAAACTGGTGAGAACAACCAGAGAGAAACCTCACACAGGGAAAGAGAGAAGGGACCCTGTATACTAAATAAACAGATATTTAGGACATAGATAAGGCAGAAGTAGTAGCAGTGCTTTACAGGACATATATAAAATGAGATGTAATATTAAGTAGAGTCCGTTACATACATTAGCTTTTATTGAAATCAAAAAACTTTACAACTCAAGAGGTAAACTACCCAAGGTATTTTCAGGGACTAAAACATTGGTTAACTTCCAGCTTTCCTGTAGTAATGGAAGTAAATTAAGCCATGAAAACTAATGAAAATAATCCATACAGGTGACCCAGCTTTTGTTAATTAATTCTAAGCCCTTCATTTGCACAAGGATTACAGCCTATCACGCTGTTGGAATGAGCGGGAAACAGGCAAGTAAGAAAGGATGAAGAATTAATTGGTCAGGAGTTCATCCCACAGCAAAAGAGTCGGTTTCAAATGAAGGAAGACAATCACGTCACCCAGATCAAGCTGTTTTAGAGAAATTGGACAGAAGTGTGAAAGCACAAGAGGAACGCATTTTTGGTAAGTTGTGCAACCATTTCAGGACAAACTTTTCAAACAATGTTTGGTATATTGTAGGAAAAAACCACAAGTGTGTTTAACTGCTGAATGTTGATTAATAAGGTAGTATTCCTATTTACTGTAATTTTTATCAATCAAAATTCCTGCTTCATTGTTTTCGATAAACATGTTTCCAATAATTCGTCAGATAATATAGGATTTCAATGTAAAAAAAACAAAAACAAAAAAAGTAATTTTTGAGTAATTTTTTGTGTAACTTGTAATATGTTGTGAAAAATCAATAAGTCTTGTCCTACAGCCTGAACTCATGGATGTTGCAGTTGTCCAAAACAAAGACATAGTCAGTTTGCAGTGATGAAAGTATGGTTGTTCGTTTACCGTATTTTCTGCACTATAGGCGCCTTATAATCCGGTGCGCCTTATATATGAATTCTGGTTGTGCTTACTGGCCTCGAACCGATTTTATGTGGTTGTGCTCAAAAATCTGTCAAAAAATGTTGTTGTACAACTTTGGTAAGCTGATTGTTAGCTTGTAGTCAGGAGCCTCGCAGAGTAATCTGGGTCCCAAACTCCGCCCTCTTCAGGTCCCAAAGTCAAACAAACACTGCAGCATCACTGAGAGTTAAAAACTATCAAAATTCTTTCATCATTAATAAAATGATCAGCGTTGCTGCTTTACCAGGTGTAATAATTAAGTTTAACATACCGGCATTTCTGAAAAAAATAAATTGTGCAGCTCTGCTATCACTTCCAACATAAATGAAGACAGAAAACTAAACAGCCGTGACTTTTGTAGGGTTACTGAATTTGGACTAGCTGGTATATAATGATTTGTTACGTGATCGCTAGCAACACAGCTATGTTAGCATAACATAAACAGTGAAGCTGGAGGATGAACGCTAACTTTTTTACACTCTTTAAAAGTTAATGTGAGGGTTCCCAATGGTTAGGGGCAAATGCAATCGCAACGCAGGATGCTGTAAACGGACCAAACTTCAGTCAGGAGCACAACTGAGATAATTCATCCAGGATACGAGGTTAGTCATTAATATATTGCAACAACATGGGAATAGAGCAGCTGCGAGAGAATTCATCATTAATGAATCAATGGTACGGAAGTGGAGGAAGCAAGAAGAATGAGTTGAGTAAAGTTTGACTTATCTGACTGTTTTGTTTCGCTTAATGCGCCTTATAATCCAGTGTATGAAAACAGACCTGTTCATTGACAGTGCGCCTTATAATCAGGTGTGCCTTATGGTCCGAAAAATGCGGTACTTCATTAAAGTAGCGGATGACTAATTTGATGACTAATCACTTCAGCTCTGCATTTCCATTCCTTAAATATTGCTACTTGAATTAGCTAAAGTAAAAGCAAAGCACACAAAGCAGTGATATGTAATGTTATCTCACCACACTCAAGAGAAGAAATATGTTTGTGCATATGTGTCATTAAGGCATTACTGCTAACTTTCCCTTCAGCCTACACTTATATGCATAAACCTGTGTCTGTGACTGCTACCAGCTCTCTTTGTTTAGTCGCTCATGATCCCAGTTCAGCACAGACAGATCTTTGTGTGGGATGGCTTGCTGCTCCTTTCCACACTCCAACCACGTCCAGGAGGATCTTCCATAAATCAGAGCACAGATGGAGGAGCGTGGCCTGGGCTTTAGAAGCAGAGTCACTCGTCTCAGAGCTACCACTCATTCATCATAATGTAGTTCAGCTCAGGCCCAGTGATCAGTGATGCTCTCAGAGCTCCCATTGTTTCCAGGTCTAACCGACTGTTTTCTTTAGTTCCTGAGATTCTCATTGAAAAATGATCTGGCACAATAGAACATTTATCAAAGGGCAGGTGCCAATAAGTGGGAGTTCTAGGCCACATGACAAAGTGTGGCCTAGAACTCCCACTGTGATGTACCTAATTTAAGACAACATAACCTTTCCTGTCTGTTGCACAGGATCTCCTAAAACTACTACCACAGGCAGTACTCTTGAGTATCAAGCTGTACGTTTTACGTTTTAGAAAACCTTTACTTCGAGAGGGTATAATCTGCTGTTTGATCAAACCTTCCTCTCCTGATTCATAAAAGCTGATTTAGAATAATTTGAACTCTACATGATTTGGAGAGAATCAGGTTGGGATATTTTCCAAAGTTAAACAAAGATTGTCTTCTCACATGTTCTCACCCCTGGAGATACACAGGGCATTTGTGTTTGGTGTGAATTCACAGCACAGTTAACTGCTTCATTCTCATACTGGTGATTTGTCCGAGTGATTTTTCATATTGCAGACTGCACGAATGCAACAACATTGAGAGTCTTCTCCAACCATGACATCCCAGTGTACGTCAGACCCAGCCAAACACTCAGACAAAAACTGGTTCATCCCAAAGACAAAACTCCTAAACACAAACTTAGCAACGTAGTATATGTTGTACAGTGTAGCGAGGAATGCTCAGACCTCTACATTGGAGAGACCAAACACCCCCTTCATAAACACATGGCACAACATAGAAGCGCCACCTCGACGGGAGAAGACTTGGCTGTCCATCTACATCTAAAGGCTAAAGGTCACTCTTTTGAGATCGCCAATGTTCACATTTTGGACAGAGAAGACACATGGAGTGAAAGAAGCCATTTATGTCCACTGTGAACGACCATCTTTGAACAGAGGTGGTGGTTTACAACACCAACTGTCTGCCACCAATAATCCAGTTTTGAGATCCTTTCCCAGACGCCTTAACGCCCACTGACATCCTGGGCCTGTTGACCTCAGGAAATCACATGATAGGGTGGGGCTAGGCTTCACAGTGTGTTCACCCGAAACCTTGGCTGATTGTGACCTACACCTGCTTTCACACCTTGGCTCATGTGATTAGGTAGAGGGTCAACCGGGGGTTCATGACCCCCTTGGGGGAAACTCCCCAAGGACTGAAATCTGGGACTCTCCACAATTTGACCGTAGAACTGAAGAAGCTTCTGGGTTGAGAGGTGAAACGTCTTCAAGCAACTCTTACACAAATCCAGACGCTTTTCTTTCCAAGCTCTTTAGGCTACCATGACCTGGATGACTGAGAACCTTCACAGACATATTTCAGACTGCTGTTGTCTTCTTGTCAAAGCATAAATCCAGTAAAACATCTTGAATGTTGAAAGCATGCTTAATGGTCGAGCACATTTTTGTGAACATTGTGTCCTTGACTTTTTTCAGGTGTCTGATGAGCTGGAAGGCAAATCAGCCAGTCAGGATGTCAAAGAGCTTCTTAAACTGCTGGCAAACCCACATGTAAAGGTGAGTTTGGCTTCTGTTCTTCATGGCTGGATTTGCTTATTTTGTACTGAGTAGATTTTAAAAAACTAAAACCACATATTCTCTTTGTGGAGGATTGTATTATTCCATCCAAAAAACAGCAAAGCATTTGGCAATTCTGGCTCTGGATCTTTGCTGTTTGCACAGCAGCCACATTAAACCGTTACAATCATCGTGCTGTACACAAAATAACACGCCTGTTAGATCCAGGCCTTGTCTCGTTTTCTTGGCTGGCGTTGCTGACCTCGTTAGCCAGATGCAGACAGCTACAAAATAAATTTACACATTTTTATTTTCTAATGCATAACTGGGGCCATCCATCAGGGCCTCCAGGTGTCTCAGCCAGACAGAGCTGCCTTCACGACGGCAGGATAGAAGCAGAGTTGGACAGGCTCCGTTTTTAATGCGCTGTCGTCATGCTTGTTTGGGCTCTGCCAGAAACAACAGCTCTCTAGTGCTCCCCCAACATAGCACACACACACACACACTTACAGTACATGCAAATATTCAATACCTATCAGTGTCAAACAGCAGGGATTCAAGAGATGGTGGTTCCCAAATGTGGATTTTTCAATGTCTGAGCTGGTAATTATGATTCATTTCCTAAATTCTCCAAACACATTAAGTAACGACATTAAGAACAACTACATTAATCTGTTCAAAGACACAAGTTTGGAGCATATGAACTGACAGGTGCTATAGGTACAGATACACATGTTGTTCATCACCAATCAACACACACACATATTGTGGACACACAGCCCCCATCTCAGAGGCAAATAGTTAGAATTTATCATTACTTTGCTCTCCTACTTTCCTACATGTGGACATCTCCTTTGTCTTTGTCAACCCCAAAATGAAGTGCATCGGCCAAGCATTACTGGTCTCGCCATGAAGCATGCTTGTGTCAGAAATTCTGTGTTTTTTTTATTTTAATTATGCTTACAGTGAAGGTATTTGTCATGGGAAAAAGTCAATCCATCAAAAACACGGTGCTTGTGAAAGTCATTGCTCAAGGAGCTTGGCGACCTCATCTGACAAGATGAGGAAAGGTGAAGACTGGAGAAGGGACCAGGTGTACTCACACAAGGTTTTCATAGTTTTTAACCATCAGATACCATCATGTCCTTTCAGTTTATGTGACTAATGGAATTTGATATTTTTTATATATCTATCTGACAGAAAATCATTATGATTTTCACATTGCGCATACAATGAGTGCTGCAATTGTCCAGCCATCTGCAACCTTTTGGATGGCTAATGGGTCATTTTTGTGATGGCCACTAATAACATTTGCTCATTATTTAAGACTAAAACGTCATCATCAGTCACAGTCCAAACCCTAAGTTCTTATTCCAACCTTCGTTTTTGGAGAAAACCAAAATGGACTTATTTTGGAAAGAAAAAAAAAGCTTTTTATTTTAGAGTGAGTACAGTGGTCCTTCGCTATAATGCGGTTCACCTTTCGTAGCCTCACCATTTCGCATTTTTTTCTCATTCTATAATACTGGACTTATTTTTCTACGAAGGTTTGAACCTTGAGAGAGTTTAAACAAGAGAGAAAAGTGTGAAAATGTTCATGCCTGTCTGAGAAAAGTGTATAAAGTGTGTAGTGAGAGGTTTTACAGCCTTAAAACATCTAGAATAATTGTAAAAAATAAAGTTGGCTACTTCGCGGATTTCACCTATCGCGGGTTATTTTTAGAACGTAACTCCCGGGATAAATGACGGACCAGTGTACTTTCTTATTCTTTACTGAAATTAAAGGGCAACTCCTGAGCACCTAAAAGAGCTTAATCTCCAGTGGGTTTAAGTTTCTTGCAGTGATGTACTACTATATGTAGGATCACAAAACTTTATGAATCAAAAGACATCATTCACTCAGAGCCACACGGCAGAGTATTTAGGCTATATTAAGAAAATGATCTGTTTCTCTAACTCATCTACATAAAACATTTTCTACAGGGTATAGCAGCAGTGGCACTTTGTCTACTGTAATCTGCACATTTTGACTTTTTTCTGGTAATTTTGACTTTATTCTAAAAATAATCAATAATATTTTTTTTCTTACTGTTGCTTAATACTCCTTTGTAGAACCATTGCAGTAGTTAAGATTTGATGGCATGACTCTTACTGGGACCACTGATTGGATTTTTCATTTTCATACTTGGAAAGTCAGGGACAGAGACTTAAGCTTACAAAGAACACTATATATGAGACAGACCAGTTTGGTATCAGCTGAGCCATTATCTGATGTGGATTGGTAGCATAGACCGTATATAAACAGTAGACTTTGTGTCCAGGTAGTTTACAAGGGGAAGTTTCCAAAGAGAAAAAAACCCCCCAGCAGATGTGTAGATGTGTACACTATTATGGCCTCGGGGTATTAATGACTGATCTAATAGTATATGGTGACATCACTGGATGTGTGTACTGGTGGACAGAACTTGAAACATTTAGCCAGAGGGGATACCATGGTGCTTTTCAGCCTGGTTGAGTTCTTTTTAAACAAAACCCAATAAAACAAGATTTCCTGCTCACATCAGAAAACTGCCAGATGGGCAAGTCCATCCATTAACAAAAACATGATAGCTTCAAACATCTATTGTGATGTTCGGACTACCTGCTGTGGCTTTGTGCTTCAAGAGAGAAACAGTGGCACGTCTGCAGTGGCAAATCTCCAACTCTAGCGTTATCTATTCAGGAAGAGCCCCATAAGTATTTACTTGTTTCCACTCTGTCTATTTATTTTCTCTGCTCACTTGCTGTCATTCTTTTCACCCACCACCTCCAAACACCGTCGAGCTGCCTTCAGCTCCAGTGCAGAACGGGGTCAGCCAAACAATTCCCCACCAAACAATGGAAAATATTCTGCTACTGCTTCCTCCATTGCTGGCCAGTGCATTTTGGCAGACAGTTTAGCAGCACAAGCCAAAGGAGACAACCTGGAGAGGAGTGGCATTTTATCTCTGAACTAGGATTACAACCAACCATTTTTAAAGATTTCCTGGCTACGAGACACCACTGAAACACTTCTTAGAAGACATCCAACACGTAAAGGAACCTGTTTATGGAGGTATTGCTCTATGATGCTACAAGTGGAAACATTTTACCTTTTAAAGTGAGATTCAGGAAGTAGCAGTTTATACAAAGAAACCACCAGCAGACTATTATTTTTATGTCAGCGTTCCTTTTGGCACTGCAAATACCGAGGGAAAAAAGGTGCCAGAAGCCCTCAGGGACTCCCTGTAACTATTGTCCTATACATGTTGAGCTATCAGCATTTGCATGTGTTCACAAACCTTTACTCTTGTGTTTTGGTACACGTTTATCACAATCCTGGGCTCCTGTATGTCAAAGTACCAAGTTACACACTCCGGCCATTTTGATCTGGAACACTGGGTCAACAATAAATGACCTTAGGCATCTTTGTTTAGAGGGAGGGACTGTTACATACTGAGGCATGAAGGCAGATTTTGTGAGTATTAACCCCCCCCCCCAAACAATAATAAAAAGAAGCATAAAAAAACAAAACAAAACAAAACTAAAAGGTCATTTAAACTTTGCTCTCTTTCTTATCCATCTGTCTTCCTGGGCACTTGATACTGTATCAGCCAGCCTCAGTGTAAATCACAGGGATGTGGGTGTAAAACATAAGCAGATGGCTGCTGCCTTTGAATGGCGTCTCTGTGCGATAGTAACTGTATCACTCTTAATTATAGCTGAAATGATCCATTTCTAAGGTGGGGATATAAATCAGGCTCTTTAAAACTCCCCACTCTCTTTCTTTCGTTCTCTTTCCCTCTCTGCCTCAAATTTTGTCTTTTTATGATTTGCACATGCGAAAACAACTTTCACCTATATTAGCCCCCCTCAGCAAGACTAATATTGACAGTGATGAAAGTGCCAATTATCATGACCGGCTGTTTCCGCCCTCGTGTGTGGACTTGGGGTTGTGTATGCATTTTAGTAGAATGGGTTTGACTCAAATGGGCGCATGCTAAAGTTCAAGGCTCAGTGAAGATGTGTGTATCCCAGTTGGCCTACAGCAGTGCCTCCGAGGCAGAGCCTAACGGCAGGGTGCCTCCCTGCTTAGAGAAAACAGTTACCTTGCACCAATCCATATCCTGTAGCTTAAAAACGAGGCAGGCTGCGGACAGAGCTGGGGCTTTAATGAGAGGCCAGTGCCAGGAATGTATGGGCAGGTTTATTTAGTCAAGATCAGTGATCTGTTTTTCTAGGATCCCTATTATGCCTAATGAATACAAACATGAACTGAGAAAGACAGGGATGCCTGGAAAACAAGGATGGTTTTGCTTCCCTTCATCTTTCGTTCCTTCTCCCCACCCTTCTTCTTTCCTCTTTAGTTCCAGGAACTTTCCAAGGGCATAACTCTAGATTTGATTAGATGGCTAATCCACCAACACTGAGGCATAACAAGACCCACTAACACATATCAACCCAGTGAGGAAGCCTCCATGCAGAGACATGTGTGCATGTGCGTGCGTGTGTGTGTAAGTGACAGAAACATTTGTACCTGTGTAGCTGTACTCCATGTCAGCGGTCACCATACAGGGCATGTACCATGTGCTATCTATTAGCATACAGCTGTTTTTGCTACTTCCCAGAAAGTTTTTACAAGGAATTAGCTGTGGCTCTGTTACGGGTTGTTAGGCACAGCCTTAGGGGAGGATGTGGCAATGTGGAGCAATACTGGATTTAAGGAAGTGGCAATTGATGAGAAGACACTTAAAGGTCAGGATATTAGGCCTAGTGGATAGAGTTCTAAGAAAACAACAATCAGCAGGTTAGTGGAGGAACCACATTGTTGTTCTGTGGTACTCAATAATGTTTACGAAAGTAGTGATACCACAATTTATGAACTGGATTTGGTTTTTTTTTTCCTTAAAGTCCAAATTGTGTACGAGTTTGATTTATCTGTGCAGGTTGAAATTGGATAATGACATTCAAATACCAATGGAAATGGAATGTAAACAGCATCCAAAAAAGTGCTCAATCAACTGTCAAAACAGATATTTATTGATTCTGGGGACTACTGCTGCACATGGCTGTCGCACCCTGCTGAGAGAGTGATAGACGCTTGGCTGACCCTTATGTTTTTTCGACCTGGATCAGGTGCTGTGACTGACAGTCCAACACCATAAAGAGAGCTGCAACCCTACACGTGTCCAGCCTCAAACTAAAACCTTTCCCCAGATTTGCTGTCATCCTGCAGGCTGGCTTTTACCACAGGATGTTTTTGGAAAGCTAAGTGAAGTTGATACAGCTCCAAATTAAACTGGTTTTCTGGTAAAAAAAAAAAAAAAAAAGGAAAGGAAAATAAAGAAAAACAAAAGATGGTGGCCTCAAAGTTAGAAGCTTTCATCTATAAATATATGCCTTGTATGCCTTGTGATATTTTATTCAGCTGTGAACATTGCACTGCTTCACTTCATTAGCTACAGCTTTGTTATTAAGTCTCATTTATTTATATCTACTTATGTATATGTAACATTACTGATCTCATCAAGTTTTTGAATAAACTGTAAAGGCAAACTCTCATTCCATGTCTGGATATGCTGATACTAACCTCATGTTTATTATCAAGTACAGGTTTGGGATCCAATTTCCATCCCTTTTGCTTTATTGTTCTCATCTGCAAACAGTTTTATGTTCTAGCGTTCCAAGAGAATATTTCAATACCATAATGACAGCAAACCCAGACATACAATACAATGCAATATGTATATTTATGTACAGAGTGGACGAAAGCCAGGAACACATTGTTAGCCCTGTTCTGAGAAATGAACAGAATGAATATTTTGTGGGGGAGGGGAATGAATGAAAGATAAAACTGAAGAGGAGCAAACAAGAATATAGAAAGGATTAATGGCATTTGAAAGGAGTCTAGACAAGAGGATTTAAAGAGAAAGCATTTCAAGGAGGAAAGACGAGAATGAAAGGAGAAATCATAGAATTAAATATGTTCTCCTCTTGGAATATGAGTCAGTGTTTAATCATCTGGTCTCCACTGGGTTAGTTTAGAGTTGGAAAATTGTTTCTGGGAATTATCAATATAGGGTTATGGGAGGATTCACACGTACAGGTTTCAAACTTCTATGCTCTGACCTCTCAGTCCCTCCAAATAGGGTGTGATGAGGAAATGCAAAACCATTGTTTCACATTGCTGAGAAAAACTCATGTTTTCATCAGACTGAAGAATTTGAGCACTGCAACGAGGTATAACGCTGTTGTATATGAACAAAGTTAGTAACCAGCAGCAAGTTGAGCCCTGCTAACAGCTAATTGAAGCTCTGTTAGTTTGATTGAGTAGTAACATTTGAGTTGTTGTTGTGACAGTAGTAACAGAGAAGTTGCCCCCCCCACCTTGAACTTTCCAACTTTTGGATTGCTTCTGTTGATTATATAGGATTGTTCCTGCATAGATGTTTCAGCCAGAGCGAAACAGCCTGTAAAACAGATTTTCTTTACATATTTTGTTAATGATGGTTTTAATCAAAAGCAATTCTTATGTTGATGGATAATAAGGTAACACATACATTGCATTTACTTTGCAAAGGGCCAATTATGCTTATTATTGTTTTGCATTCCAAAGACCAATTCTAAGCCAAGAGAATCACAGCAAAGTCAAAGAAACATGATTAAACAGGTGGTTGGCACACCAAGAGTTTATCTAAAAGGCTTTATCTATAACATATTGGAATTATGTTATTATTCTATTTTTTATGTCCTATAAATAAGTTTGAACATCTTGAAAGCTAGTTTATAAATTGTATCAAGTTTTTTTCTGTATTTCCGAGCATATATTTGTGATATATGAATGCTAATTTTGAGAACACTTTAAGCTCTGAGTAAAGAGATCATCAGACTTCAGTGGTTAGTGGTCAGGACCTTCAAATCCAGTTCTCCTGGTGTTAATAATATCCAACTACAAACAACGAATAAAAATGATTCTTTAAGGATTCGGTGAAGTTTACAGGATACAGACGGTATTCTGGGGAGCTTGTCTGTGCATGGATCCCGGACACATAGCTCCAGTTGTGTCTCCTCCTCTCATCTGCTCCCAGTTAGCAACATCTTGAATGCTGTACTGCAGCATGCTCCCATGTCATAAAACACACTGGTTCTCTTCTCACCATATCCTTCTCTTTCTTGCCTGTTTCTCTTGCTCTCCACCCCTCTACTTTTGTCTGGCGCTTTGGTTGGAAGATGTTTTCCTCACTTTCCCCCCCCTCCTAAACCACGGAAAAAGCAGCACGCGTCCAGCTGCATCTTGGTCCGGACACGCAGTTGTTAAATACTTTGAAAAATGAATGCCTCAATGGCATCATTCTCGTCTGCGTCCCGTCTCTTTTTATGTCTGCTCGTGAAAGTGTGAAATATCTAAGGCAGCTGAGAACTTCATTACTTTGAGCTTGCCGCTGAACAGTGAAGAACATCGCTTTTGAGTCTTCACCACCTTACCCTGCAAAGTGCTGATTTTGTGGTGGTCACATTGCCCCCCCTTCCCTTCCACTTGCAGCTCCTGCTGAGCAATGGTGCAGGGCAAGCCTGGGTTGCCTTTAATCAGAGAGATGTATGGAGGGAGAGCACGGGCCTAATGGCAATTAACGCTTGTTCATCTACAAGCTTTGGCCTTGAATGCTTTCAAATCCATCACCCAGCACATGAGGGAGACAACCCAATTCATAACCATCCTCCCTGCAGTCTGCAGTTTTTCTGTCCTGCTTAAAAAAGGAAGTGATAGATCGGACTCTTAATAGCATGCATGGCCATACTTTATTTAGCTAAGTGGACTGGGGTAAAGTTGAGGCTTTCATGGCTTGACAGATAACCCTTGCCTGTTATGTGTTTCCTCCCATAAATCCTATTTTCTCCTGTCTGTCCACGATGCAGTTGCCCAAAAGAAGTACGACCCAGAACTACCACCGCTGCCTGAAGACATCGATGATGATGAAGATTCTGTGAAAAGTATAAGATTGGTCAAGAATAAGGAGCCACTGGTAAGTAACTTTGTCAGTCATCTTCAGACATTATGTATTTGATTTGTATTTAAGAGTTTTTAGCAGTTTTTAAATGTTCCAGATACTTTTGCAGATGTTAACAGCTTATAATAAAATATTGTAGCCTAGAGGTATCTGATCTGCTTGTTGCTCTCAGCCTTTCTTCTACTGTCAACTTTCATTGAAGGTATAAAATCAACAGTGGGTGCATACATTTCTCTTCAAATCCTGTTATCTAGGCTTTGCTTGCTTAGCCCTGTATTTCCAGCTACCTCTCTTATCCACACAACAAGCTGAGCCAATACCATACATGCTTTTTGTGGGAATCCAGCCCACAACCTTGAAGTTGTAAGCACACCAAAACGGACCACAATTACCCTGCTCTTGGGCATGAGTATTTTGAGTCAGTCTAGGCTTGGTGTCTGCGATCAGCTTCCTCTTCTATCCTGGTCAGTGTTGCTCTCTGACTGTGACAAGTCTCTCATGTCCACGCTCTTTAGACATTGTCTCAAACATCAACAACCACCCATCTCTCTCCGCCTCGGGCCCCATATCCACTCGGACATGTTGGCTGACATTCTCATTTTCACTCCACCCCTCAACATCCTCGGTGTCTGCATCGCCAGATGACTGCCATTCCTTGCATTCCTCATGCCTTGTCAGCCAGTCTGGCACATTTGGGAATGGGCTTCTGTAACGCCACCAAACCTGGTTGGTTTTCATTGGATTATCTGAACTCATTTTTTTCCATGATAATGCCGACTGTCCCTTTGTTTTGAAGTTATTTTCTGTTAACTTAGTGTCCTCCAGCACATAAACACTCCACTACAAAAGTCCTCGATGGCCTTTGAAAAACCTCCTTCTGTCCTCTCAGCACTTTATTATGTTCTGAGGCCCTGCCCATCTTTGATCTGTGTCGGACATGTCCTGGCCCCGGCTGCCTCTATTTTCACTTTGTGGTTTTCACCCTGACCGCCATCTTGGCTCCAGGCCGGCGCGCTCCTCTCACCACACCCTGGGGGAAGGAGAACACACCTAAGCCATTTTTGGGTTCCTGCCTGTTGCATGTTCTCTGGAGCTGCTGAACGTAATAATGTGGCTTGGAAGAATTCTCGCTTTTTTCCTCTCACAACACACATTGTCGTGGATGCTTCCTGCTCTGGCTTCTCCCGAGCCCGTTGTTGGATCGCATTCCCTGAAACCATAAAGTGATTTACACCCGCCCTGGTCAGCTCAATCATCTAGGGGGTGTTATTCCATTACACGTCTTGATGTTTTTACTTTAACTGATTTGGTACCCTAAAATATCTGAAACACACATTTAATAATGTGTGATATTGTGTATTATTGCACAATACTGAAGGTGTTAATTATGCAGAGTATATTTTGCAGTCATATAGTGGTTAGTTTATAGGTTATGGGTAGACACTGGTTGCTGTGTCTGAAGTAAAAAGGTGCTGTGCCCCTAGTGTTTTTCTAAGAGGTCAGTACAAGGTTACTTTTATAAATTCATTGTGGCCCTTTATATTTGATCATTCGACTGTATTGCCACAATATTGTAGCAGCGGTGGCTCAACTTCCTACCAGTATATTTAATTTAGTTTATTCCCTACAGGCTCAAAAACAAAACAGGCTACACTTTTTGTATTTATAGCAGGAAATCAATTCATTATAGGGTGTTTTTATCTGATACACAACTCCCAACCACATTGCATAAAAGTGCATTTCATTTTTTCAGGTAATAGTGTCAGCCACTGAAATTGTGGTTGCAACAAATTCCACAGCAGTGAGAAAATAAAACTCAAGAAATACAGTAACACGGTACACACTGCAGTAATGGGAAACAAGTTTCAGTCTGAAGTTGCAACACAGTGGTGCCCAAAGGACCCACAGGGAACAGCTGCTGCCCATAATCTCCCATGCTTATAATTTAGGCCTGACCATGGTGTGGACAACAGTAGGATTATAGTGCAGGGCACAGTTTATTCTGTGGATGCATGAAAGAAAACAATGAATACTGAAGGATGGCTTTTGTGGCTGTGAGACGTCCCAGAAATGGCACATGTTATGGCTTGTGTTTGGAGCCTACTATGGGAGCAAAGTCAAAGGAAACCTGAACACACTCTATTTTGGCTTCAATATTGAGCAAGAACAAGGATCCACACGCTTTTGGTCATGACTTTCATCTAAACGTGAAAGTAAAACGTGTATTACTCAAACAGTTCACGAAGCAAGTAAAATACTGTAGCAAACTTGATGGACAGAAGTACATTATCATCTACTATAGACATTTTGGCACCCAAAGCTAGTCTGCTTGTGAGTGCATGTACCCTTGCGAGTGTTACAGTTCTGCATTTACCCAACTACCTCTGGACTCTCATTTGTTATGTCTTTGAAGTGGATCTGGCCCGAATGACCAGTTAGATCTTACATTAAGGAAGCAGCCAGTCGCATAGATGTTCATGGAGAAGTCAAAGCCATTCCGGCATCCAATAAAAGAGAGGAAAAAACAAAAAACCTCTAATTGTTCTGGGTCTGCATTCACCGCTACACCAAATTGATTTAGATGTTGCCCTTTAACTTGCAATTTCATATAATCAGTCTGAAACTTGACATCATAACAACAGGGTTGTACAATATCTAATTTCCCTTACATCCCTCCTTATTTTGCTCTCTTTTATTTTCTCTGTCACATTTTGCCTCTTTCTTCCTGTTTCTCATTGTATAGCTCTGGATGACGCAGGGACTACAGTGTAGTTAGCACGAAGGCCTCTTGTACTCATGAGTCATTCATTAAGTAAATTGTGATTAGTGGAGTGGATTGTATTCAGTAGCTCTGATAAATTGCTATCCTTTCTTGGAACGTGACTTCATGACACATTTTAGAGAAACTGTAAAAAGTCTTCCCTCTCTTTGTGTTATACTCCTTGCTCTCCTGCTGCTGTCCCAAGTGGGCTGATTTATCAGCTCATATGTCGGGCCAGTGAAATAATTGGGTTTGGAGTGCAGCATAAACATGTGCGCACATACAGATATATCAGCTCAACTGTGTCTTTTTATTGAAAGAATGTGTTATTTTGGATAAAGTTTCGGGGCTGTTTAGGTGGGGGTATAAATTGGAGTGTTGGAAGGGTTGCATCAGAGTCGAGTACGCGGCAGTGTAGCTGATATACTTGGGAAGTTTGCCTGCAGCGATAAAGGGCTCGAGTGCAGACTGAGTAATAGGAAAGCTGTAGACAAAAGTTGGAGGAAGTAGAATGCACTGGTGTTACACAATTTTTGTCTCTTAGCCCCCCTCCCAAAAGTCAGACAGGTCCATCAGTTTTGAGTTTGAGAGGCCTAAAACATTACCTTAACTGTTAGAAAGCAAGTATTTCAGTCAAGACCATTATTGTCAAAAGAAGATATTTCCATCCATCTATTTTCTACTGCTTATCTAGAGACAGCACTGTAAGCAGAGTTGTCAGTGTCTCCAGCTCTTCCAGAGGGAAACCGGTTATCCCAAGCCAGCCCTTAGGCACTACCCCTCCCCTGGTTTAGCCAAAAACTCCTCCGCTAGGACGTTTCTATCTAGAAGTGCAGCAGCAGCTTGACTCTGAGTCCCTCCTGAAAGACTGAGCGCTTCACTTTTAGCTCAGACACCCTTCAGACAGTCCATTTTTGCTGCTCTTGTCTTATTCTTTTGTTCGCTAACCATAGTTTGTGGCCATAAATGAGGGTAGGAACACAGGCCGTTAAAACACTGCACATGCCATGCCAGTCAGTATGTCAATCTCCCATTCTCTATTCATTCCCCACCCAGAATAGATGGACGCTGTTATTTCCAGCTGAGAGCCATGGCCTCAGACTTAGAGTGCTAATTGTTATTTGCACAGATGCTCAGATACTCAGTGTGTTACTGTTCAAGACATTTGATTTGATTTTTGTTTTTCTAGTATTTTTTTGTTCTGTTATCTCTTCTGGTATTTTAATCTTCTTCATATTCCTCATTGTTTAAATTGGTGGTTAAAAAACTCATTGAGTGACATTTCCTTGTTGTGGAGGAGTCACAGTGTCACCCCAAAGCATCCTGGAAAATCCAAAACGCCCACAGAAGGGCACACCACTGCTGCTTAGGGTGACCATCACTATGATGTGAGAACATTAGAGGTTGACAAGCCTGCTGTGGTCGTCTCTGTTCCTCTCATTTGGATAGACTGGAAGCTGTGTGATGCAGATGTGAATAGCAGACTTGGACATGCTCGCCACATTTGCCCCGCTGTGCTCGCCTTAATTTTTTTACATCACGTGCTGGCTCGCTTAGTGCCACTCAGTCGGTGCCGGCTCTCATTGCTGTTGGAGGAACATTCATTTACTTCACCCACTAAGTTCATCTTTAGTTATACTCCTACTTGCACTCCATCCCTGTTTTTTTCTTGTTCCAGAGTTGAGTTCATGTTTTTCATCTGGTTTTACTATCAGGGCCACTTTTTTCAGTCAATCTTGCGTGTTTCAACTTTTTATAAAACCCTTTTTATTTAAGTTAATCTAAACTCATTGGGGTGTTTTAGAGTTCCTTATCTATGCTGTATTTACCTTCAGGTCAGAAGTATAGATTTTAAGGACCTTTCCACATTCCTGTTTTCTCAGTACTGGGGCAAAATTAGCACTCCCTCCATCCCATTCTCCTTTAAATCTTCCATTCCAGGTTGTTAGGCATCATTAGCAGCTATAAAATCCCCTCTGCCAGGAATGTGACAGGACCGATGTCAGGCTCTATCACTCTCTTCCCTCTCTTCTTCCTTTTTTTCTGTCTGCTTTGTGTCGTTGCTCTCACAGGATTGCTTTTCCCATTACGATTAGATGTCATTGGGTGCAGTTTAGTGGAAACAGTAGACTTCAGAGTCCATGCCATCCAGTTGGCAATGCCAGTCTACATAATGTTCTGCCTGGCATCAGCTAGAACCAATCAATAAGGACATACCACTAGCGGGCCTGGCCACCCGGCCACACCAGCAATTGAATACCAGTGGATCAGCTGGACTTCTCATTACAGACCCACAAATAGTACTGGTTAGACTTCAGAGCTATAGTAACCGCTGCACAAATTAATGTAGAGGGCATTATTATTTTAAATGCTCAAATTACATGATTGATGTCTGTGGATTGTCTTTCCTTAATAAGGTAGCTGATTGTTGCATTGAGACAGGAAGGTCTTGTGATCGATTCAGTTCATGACGTAGTTGGTTTTCCATGAATGACACTCACTGGAATGAGCTGCTGGCAACTTGACATGCCATGCTTTTCTCATCTGTGGCAGACAGGCCTACTCTTCTCTCTGACACAATTAGGACGGTTGGATCATGGCTCCTCTGATTCCATTTGTCTGGAAGCCTTCATGAACACACTGATTCAGACAGCCAATGTCTGCCTCAACTGAGCCTGAACGGTATTCACGTTTAATTTGCACTGGTGTGAATGTACACAATTGCAGGTTTCCACAGTGAATATAGTGTGAGTGAAACTGCAAATCCTGGTTAGAAGTTCTTAATTGAGACCGTTATCGAATGAAGAGACTAGATAGATGTATATGTTTAACGAAAATGACTTTCCTGTTGTCTGTTTACATCAAAATGGTGAGCAAGTAATGACGCTGGCTGAGAATGAATGGGGAAGCTAATGAGATTCAAGCAGACAGCACACATGTTAGTGTTTTACAGATAAACCCATGTGCTTTAAAAGCAATACATCTTTCACTTGATGGATTGAGCCAGTGTCTTGGGGGTGCTGCAAAGGAAGATGGAGTACTTCACTGTGTCGTGGTGTGTGTCTGTGGTGAGGCCTATGTTAAGCTGCCTACTCAGGCTATTTTTCCTGTCTACTTGCTTGATTTTTTCTGTAGGTTGACATGTGCTAATGTGAAGGCTCTTTGTGCTGATTTTTTGTAAGATTGCACTATTATTTGTTTGCATATGCAAGCTTGCACACTGTAAGAAGTATTAGTATTATTTCGGGTTGTAATGTAAAGTGTACATACATTATATGTTTGTGCATCAACTTGTGTGTCTGTGGATATAAACTATTCTTGCAACTTTACATCATTATAATAGAAATGTAAATTTGTGGGAACTCTGTCCAGAAAACTAGAGGCTAATATAGTCAGACGTGTATTTTTGTCCTGTCCAATAAAATCAGTACAAAGAAAGCAAAGTAGTTTAAAGCAGTCATGAAAAATCCTCTTATGTTTGTTCAAATGTGTGTACTTGTACAACACTCAGTCAAGTGGCTATTAGACTGCCCCTGCAGCCTGTTGAGTTGTGAATGTGAAAACACATACGACTTCCAAAGCCACATCTGAGGCATTCCCAGATCCTAATCTCACAGCCCACCTAAATAAAATGTCTTCCTCCCATCATGTGTAATCATAAATGTGGACACACAACCCAGCGCTCTTACTGTTTTCCGCTCTGTGTCTGAGAGCCAGAGAGCTCAGAGAGCTCAGAGGCTGAATGTGGGCATTGTTGCCCATCAGGCCGGCTGCTCCTCAGCGGCCCTGATTCCCAGCCCAAATGAGAAGCGGCATGTGAAAGTGCTGTTTTCTTTTACAGGGGATAACGACAGGGAAAAGACTAAACAATGCCAGAGCAGAGATAGACTGCTTCTGACACAACTGTCTCTTTGTAGGTACTTTCACACACACGCATACAGTACATAATGACTAAATATCTGGCACTGTCCAGCTTATTGCAAGGAGACGGCAATTCCACTTGGTCTACATGAATCACCATAGTGTCAGCACAGTGATTCATGCAAACAGTATGGAAACAAACACACACTCTTGGTGAGATAACCACACGTTTATACCCAGATTCATGCACACAAATTCACAGTCACCTGTCTGAAGTTCTGAGGTGGGCAGTTAAATGTGTTTTCACAGCAACTGGGCAACTTGCTTTAACATTAAAGTTTAAAGAGGGAATGGAGGAAAGGAAAGAGGTGCTGTAGGAAGACAAATGATGGTGAGCTGTCTTGTTGGAGCGACCTCTGCGTTACATTACCTGCCTGCTTCTCTACCCCTCCTGCTTTCTGTAATTATCATAATAAGGTCCCGCAATTTGCCTTTTTTCAGTATACTTATTAATTATAGCTGGTAGGTGAAGACTAAGGTTAAGGAAATAAAAAAGGAAACCAGAGCCTACTTAAGTGCTGAGAGGGAGTCTGGGAATGAAGGAGGAAGGGTACTTTGGGAGGAGTAGCTTTTATTAGTTGCATTTGTAAGTGATTTAATAGAACAGGTGGAAAGTCATGAAACAGGTCACCCAAAGGGGATTGCAGCAGCTCTATTGCATCACCTAGAAAAATCATTTGACATAAAATCTCAAGCCCCTTTCACTGCTCTCCGACTTCTTTTTTATTCATTTTTGCAGCAAAATTGTCGATTTACATCTGGACTCTAGCTAATTTGTTACAGTGCTATATTAATCTTTATAGGTGGCCATAACACTAAATGGATTTTCTGATCTTGACCAAATATACTAATCTTACATGATTTTACTCCTTCTGAGCAGCGGCCTTCATGGAAGTATGTAAGAACTCATAAATATGCTGGGCTCAGCGTGTGGAACGGTCATGCGTGTTATGTACGTGGGGCTCTATGCCATGTCAGTGAGGTAAGATGAAATGACACACTCCAACACCAGATATGATTGGAGGTAATTGTATTTTAATGTCCAGGAGGCCCGATCCCACTTTGTATTTGCTTTTTCCATGGTCGACATCTGGTGCGAAGAACGCCAGCATGTGTTTCCACTACACTCATATTTATACCTCTAAACAGAGCAGTCAACACAGTGGTCAGCGGGAGTTTATTGTCGCCGTTACACTTTTGCTGTTAAGTGACATCATGTCAAAACACGTCGGCGTCTCTGTCTGTTTGTTTTCCCTTGTCAGTCTCAATTTAGAGGGAGAAATAATGTTTGTCAAATGCCACGGCATTCGGCTTGGTTCAGAGGGCGAATATTTTGAGTGGTCGTTACGGTGTGAGGCCTGTGTGTTTGAAATGGATCACTCTGCTTGTTTTCCCTGGCGGGTTAGGAATAGTGGAGTGGCTTTAGTTGTGGCCGTGGCGAAGGTAGAGAGATTCGAGCATCCATCTGTTCCACTGTGGGACTCACCAGACAGGCCACACATAGCCTGCCCCAGACCCCAAGACGTGTGATGAGCTGTGCCAAGACAACTAGCCAACTCTCTCGTCATCTGTGCAACCAGAGTACAAGGTAGCCAGCTTCCATCATGTCATCCAGCCATCCATCCACTCCATCAGCCAGGGGGCACTCTAACTGCCACATAAATACTCAGTTTGCCAGTGAACCTACGTGCAAATATGAGCTAACCAAACGTGATGAGAAATCCAACATTCAGCTTGTCTTACTTTTCTTATCTGCTGAAAATTTTGTGGCACTACTGCGTGCTGACAGCTCACTGGACAATCTCATCTCCATTCCATTCCCTCTAATAAACGCACACTCTCATACATAAGGGGATCCAAATTTCAGTCCCTATTCTCTCTTTTTTTGTCTGCACTGAATGAGGTGTGAGCCATTTGTCATCACATACTTAATGTGGCTGCCATGTGAGCATTTGCGCTCGAGTGCATGCACTGCAAGGGGGGATAGCTTGATATGGACAAGCGTCGCTCCACTTCTCCTCATCACACAGCAGAGACTAAGCTGTTGCATTTGGGCCAGCCCAACAATAACAGTCAGATTCATTTAAGTGTTAAAAATGGAGATAAAGACCTAGCTGCATATGGAGTTGATCAAGTTAGCAGTAGGATCACCTTACTGGTGACTAATCGAGCACAACTTGAAGGCTTACCTTAGGCCAGGATGACTCCCTTCTTGTATTTATTTTTGATGGTGAATTTCTCTGCTGCTGCTTTTTTGTCAAACATTTAATTTCTACAGAGACTGGTTACAGTAATAGCTGACAACAGGAAGAGAGAACCCATCCCTTGACATCATAAGTTTCCATCTTTTTCCATTCATAGAGCAGACTGCACCACTTGATGGTTAAGTAGCGCTTTGTCTTTAATTGCTAACATAGCATGGTCTATTCATCAGACTTAGTGACTGTCCAGCATCAATCATCCTATCTTTTGAGATTTCTCTTGGGCCTCCTTGGGCTGACTTCTGGTTGGAATCCATGGCTGTACTCTTCTAGAAGCACACACAGACACACTTGCATACATACTACACACCTACACATCCTGTCGCCCATGCATGTATTTGCTTTGACAGACGTAGACTTTTTCTCTCTGACTTCCTGCACAGTTTTTATGCACAAGAAAAAGTCTGAAATGGCTTCCATGTGCCAGTAGGTGTTGAAGGGTCAGTGTAAACCTTGCCCAAAGTCCATGTTGATATTTAGCTGCTATATCAGGAAGCCCATCTCGGTGCTTAAGGGTCTTTACCCATGCATTTCTTTTTGAAGTATTGCCCACCACACACACAAACCATGCAGCTTGTTTAGCATCTAACCTAGATGTTTATGTATTTACTTAACAGAGCAGGCAGTCCTTTATAGTGACTACTCATGGCTGGATTCTGACAATTGCACCCATAGAGTATTGTGGCACAGGGAAGGTGATGCTGAGTTTAGGAGGTTGGATTTGCCCTCTTTGTTAGATCAGCGCCTCTCAGCGCTTCCAAAGCATTCGTCAGGCCTCCAGGAGAGGCTGATATACCCCTGGAGGATTGAGATAATGAAGTCTGACTGTAGACTATAACGAGGAGGAGGGGAGTGTGCATCAAGGGTTGTGAAAAAAATGCTTACAAGAACTTGGGAACCAAGAAAGAAAAACATGAATATGCAGGGTGCTGCTGATTATTCCAACACTTTGTGGTTAAGATAATAAGGGCCAGAGTGCTGCCACTGATGTGAAGTGGCCCCAGCTATCATCACACCTGTTTGCTTTTATCCTGAGACAGGACTTTGCTTTTCCTTTCTGCTTTTAATTTTTGTCTTTCTGTTTTGTTTTCCATCTTAAAGTGGCATTATGCCTCTGCGGAGACAATCCTTAACCTCCTAGGACCTGGCGTCCACATATTTGGACATCACATTTTGGGTTGTCTAGACCAAAACACTAGATTTTGCTGTACAAGGGCCTGATATCCACTTACGAGGACATTATACTGCCACTGTTCTATTGAAATTGGAAACGAATATCCTCATATGTGGGTGTTAGGAGCTGACACACACTTTGCAAACCTCAATAAAGCATTGCATTATTCTGAATAGTTTCTTATGTGTAAAAATGTTTTTCAGTAACACAAGACCCATATGTCTTAAAAATTCTTAAAATATACATTTTCCCAACTTTCACCTAGTTGGGGAAAAGTGTACAGTTTGGAATACAGCTAAAAATGGTGAAGAGGACCATAGCTTTTCTAGCCACCCTGCTCAATAATTATAGAAGAAAAAAGTATAATGGAAAATGATTTGAGAATAAAAGCAAGTTTTGGACTGCGCAATTCAAAGTATGTCCATGATGATCAGCATGTTTGAATATAAAGATGTCCATATTTTCATGTGCCACCAATAGGTCCTAGTTTGCAGGTTCAGTGATGGATTTGCTCCAACAAAAGTCAGTCACACTTTTGAACCTCCTCGGGAAGTCTATGCCGTCATCCGTTAGTCGAATCTCACATTCAGGGGTAACAATGCATATTTGTTTCCTGGCTGGTAAATGCTAGGCCAGCTCTTTGGCCTCTGAAGGATATTTGAAAGGAAGTAGGACTTTGCTCATCCAGTCTGCATGTGATCCAGTCTGCATGTGTTTAGTGGACCTGGAAAAGGCATTCGATTGTGTTCCTCTAGCTCGTTGTTAAAAGCCATTCAGTCCTTATACAACCGAAGGGAGCCCTTGGTCTGCATTGCCACCATCTCGGTTACTCCCAAATTCACTTCCAATGAGTGTTGGACTCCACCAGAGGTGCCCTTTCTCACTGATTCTGTTTACAAACTTTAAACACAGAATTTCTAGGCACAGACAGATGGCAGAAGGCATTGTCTTTGTGGCCACAAAATCTCATCTTTACTTTTCCTGATGATATGCCCCTGTTGGCTTCAACAAGTGGTGGCCTCCAGCTCACAATGGAGGGGTTTGCAGTTGAGTGTGAAGTGGTCGGTATGAAAATTGGGACCTAAAAATTTGAGGTTGTGGTCCTCAGATGGAAAAGGGTGGAGTGCCCATTTTGGGTGAGGGAAGAGCTGCTGCCCCAAGTTGAGGACTTTAAGTATCTTGGGTATACACTTTTTCAAAAGTGAGGGAAGAGGGAAGTAGATGATGCAGTACTGGTGATGCTGAGCATTAAAGTAAAGTAAAGTAAAGTAAAGTCCATGTTCCAGTAGGAGGACGCCCTAGGCTAGACCCAGGACATGCTGGAGAGATTATATATCTTGGCTTGTCTGAGAATGCCTTCGTGTTCCTCCAGATAAGCTAGCAGAGGTGGCTAGGGACAGAGACATCTGGGTTTCTCTGCCTAGGCTTCTGCCCCCATTAACCAGTCCCAGATAAGCAGAAGAAAACTGATGGATGGATGGATTAATTTTCACAAGAATAATCATACTTAAAGACAGTGTATTTAAATTCAACCAGATACTTTGCATTTATTGTGTAATTTGACCTAATACATTACTTGGAATTAATTTTTAACAAAAGTTTTTCAGCGTCTACCGAGTGTCTAGCATTGACGTCCATAGAACCTCCATGTACGGGCTATTTATAGCCCAAATGTAGTCCTTGTGACAAACTAAGACTCGTTTTAGACATGGTTTTATAATGCTTCTATAAGGCCTGTAGTCCCATGTTTCCATAGGGTGGAGGGCATGTTTCATGTACAGAAACAGTAATGTGTGAAAGAATGCAGAGTGATCAGCAGACATCTCCAAGATGGCCGTTGACACTAAAACAAAAGTAAGCAGCTGCACTGTGGATTTCAAGGACAAATCTCCCGAGCTTCTCACAGGTAGTTTGCAAAATGTGCACATCAACAAAGACTGTTTACCAGTTCATACATACACACTTGCCCAAACTTCACGCACTTTCTGTCACAACTTCTTTCAGTCCGATCACAGCCACATTCACTTCCTTTTACAAAGCTCTTCACAATAAAACAGGATTGAACACATTTTACTCCTTTTAAAAGGAATTCCAAAATATTTCTTAATACTTTAACCATTATTATTTTACATTTTAACATTTTTAACATTTCAACACATTTGAATAAATTACAGTTTTAACCTGGTTACAAACAAATAAGTTGATTATTTGGAATAAATAAACCAGTTAAAAAAACAGGAAAATGTAAAATAAAAAAAGAACAACCCCTGTGTACTGAACAAATCTGCAGGCTAACACATAATAAATAGTGTTGATAACAGCAATGTTGATATCTGTAAATAAAAAAAAAATGACATTTCTAAATCATGTTAATTCCTGCACCCTTCATAGTCATCCACATGACTATGAAGGTTTACAGTCCCATTTATTCCATATTTTCATTCTAAATGTTCTACCCTATAATCACAATTCGCACTTACAAATACAAGTTGTAAAAGTGGTCTTTGTAAATGGCAACAGGGTTTCAACATGTGATTTAAGTCACATGTGTCAAAACACAATGTATAGCTACACTAAACATATATGCACATATTCATAGCCTGCAGATGACCTATTGTCATTATATCCTCTGAGTTGAGGACTCCTTCTATACAGGTAGTTGGCCTTAAGACTGCCACCAGCCAACAGCCACCCCAAGGGATACAATAAAAACATCCATCACGCCACTGGTCATCCGCCAGCTCAAAAAAAGTGAGTCCAAATGAAAATGTAGTGAAAGAAAGTTTATGACCACATGTCTGAGTACTCTTGTGAGATTTCCTGCAGACTCCCCATTTCACCCTGTTGTCTGTCATAGTCTCTCTGTAAAGCACTATTCTTTCAGACACTAACTCCAAAGGGCTTCTCTATCTCTCTGGAGACCATTGCATCATATACAGCTGCTTTAAGTCAGCTGCAGTGTCAGGGTCACACTACATTGTGACCCTGACACCAAGTTCTGACAGTGCCATCCCTTCTCAGTGACCTGCCCCGCTGATTTCTCTCCTACTGAACACTCTCAGGTGTCTTTAATTAGACAATTATTCTATTACTTTTTGGAGCTCTCTGCAGTTGTTCTCAATTTCCATCTCTAAATGCACAGCAAAGGCCTTGAGAACACCATTATCTAAGACGAAAACCATTAAGTATGGATGGGTTAAGAAAACAACCAAGATGACATGCTAATGATCACTAAAGTGGCACAAAACAGAGGCTCTTCTGGTCTTTGAGGAGCCTTTTAAATACCTCAATTGATGGTAGTAGTTCAAACTACTTTGGATGTGTCAAAGGAATGACACAATCCTGAGTGGTGTGGTGAGCTCCAGTCTAGTCATTGACCCAGGCAGCAGTGGGTTAGGACAGTTGAAATAAAGCAAAGCAGCTGGATGAGGCAAGAAAAGCTCCAACCTTATTTCATTTTTACCAGAAATAAAAACAGTCTTTGCAGATGATGGGAAAAACAGCTAAGAAAGGGTGGAAGGATGAGTTGCAGCCACGACAAACTATGTGTTGACTAGACGACACATCCTCCGTCTGGTTCAGGTCGTTAGGCCCAAGCAAGGATGACGGCACACAATGGGTTGCAGTTTGCTATCTTATTCCATCCTAAATCCCAGCCAGGATGGTGTCTGAATGATGTTTGTGGGAGGGTCGTGACAGGTTGGCACCCACTGAGCCTATTGTTTTATTGTACTGGGGAAAAAAGGCATTTTGGGTGTACTGGTAAATGCATCACCACTGAATGCTGTCATTTCAAATAAGGAAGATGAAACTGTATACTCTTCCCCGTGTGTAATTTTGGCTAAGCACCAAGCTTATAAATGCAGGCGAGGAAGGCATTTGTGGGTGTACTGTGGCTCCTCTACCTTGTAGCTTCTCCCCTCTCCTTCAGTGTATCATTGTCTACGTTTCATCTTAATATTACTAATAGTATTATGTTCTAACCTGAGAAATGGGTTGTCATTCAAAGTGTTAATATCAAGATTTGGTTTTGTCTTCCTGGCCTACTGTACCTTTGTTTTCTTATCAGTTAAGTGCACATGCATTTAAAATGGAAAGATGACAGAAGGACAGTTCCATTATCGTGTAGAAAATATGTGAAAGTAACCTAATGCTATTCCCTGCACCACAATACACATAAAATACATAAAATAGAATAGAACTGAAAAACATACATTTGTATAAATGAGACAAACTCCTTTTGACCGATTAATGTAGATTTGTTCTAATAAATGTCCAAGCTGAGTATACTTTGCTCCAAAAGAAAACATATTCCATCTTTTCAGGGAAAGTAATCACAAATTAGCCATGCTCTTAACAATGCTCAACCTGTGTGCAGTTTATCTAGTTTGTGAATTTTAACTTGATATCTTTTACAGTAATTTTAGGTAATTGCCGTTTAAAAATTGTAACATTTAACTCATTTTAAACAACTCTTTCATTCGTGGGGAGCAATAGTAAGGTGTGATGATAAGATTAGATTAGATTATCCTTTATTGTCCCCCTTGGGAAAATTTTATCTTGGACCAACGGAATAAACACATTATATAAGATAGCACATATACATATACAGACACTCATTCATAATTTCGCCTATCACCATGCAGTAATTTAAATCATAATGGCTCTAAAGAAAATTCATCCATATTTAACTTAAAATATTGACTGAGGGCTGTCTTTTAATTAAAAAGGCCAAGTACCATCTAATTATATGGAAACTGACCTTCATGATATTTAACAGTGCATAAGTATTATGCTCCTCCCAGCCTTATATTCAAATTGGCAATGGTCAAAAAGATGTACTTCACTCCATAATTTCTCTACCATAATTGATGTTAGCGCTACAGGTCTGTAATCATTATTTTCCCATGGACAGAGTTTTTTTGGAACAGGAATGATTACAGCACACATGAGCCATCATTGTGGCCCAGATCATTAGGGAAGAGGTGGCCAACAGAAGTGGTTTGTTCCAGCCCTCTTTCTCTTGTAGATGTTTGTCCGTGTGCTTGTAGGTTTGAGTCTCTCGAAACATTTGAGTATGTGTGTGGAATCAGACATGCCAGTTTTATCCATGAGCCGATAAATAAATTATCTGTGAGCCTGAATTTAGCACATTTACCACTGTTCATCACCAGAGAGTGTATCGAGCTGCTATGTAAAAATGAACATGAAGAGGAAGTATACTGTGAAGCTCTGCTTTTTGTCTGTGTTTTCTGTTTGATTGTGTATCCAGTCTGTGTTTCAACTTGTTTGCAGTCAAGCAAAAGGCAGATTTCCACATGTCGGCAATAATATTCAGTTTCTTTTTCAATTTCAAATGTAACAATAATTATTAATCAGCTGCACTGTACACATCCTCAAGCTTAAAATCTACTTAATTTAGTAGTTCACTTACAATAGGGCATTAAAATAATGGAATACCAGAATGACTGCAGATTTGTAACATGTGTGTTTATGTGTGGCAGGCTTGATTCATGTTGGGGATGAACTGAAGAAGGTCAATGGAATCCCTGCGGATGACAATAACTGGAGGAAATCATTCATATTCTGGTAAGTCTCATCTTTCTGTGGACGTTTGTGAGACTGTCCAAAAACTTTGAGGGTGTTTCAGCTCCACTCCCTTGGTGAAAATAGCAGTCCTTGTTTGTGATGGCAGAAACCTTCCTTAACTCATCCAGGACCCAGGGCCTCCCATCGCTGTGCTGAAAACCAAACACTGGCCTTTCTCTACAAGTCCTGGCCAACAGACCACATGCAATGAGCCGGACGACCTTCCTGGATGAGGCCGTTGCTGTGTAGTTCCTCCAAGCAGCTTTTGCCAGAGTCCTTAAATGAGTTCTGTCAAGAGCCTGGACTCTCAATTGCTGAAGGCCTTCTCAGACACAAAAGCCTCCGGAGCTCTCAACACACTTCCTTTAAAGCACCACTCCATAATCTCTGTTTCTTCCAACCATTCTAACACTAATCCTTCCTTTGTTGAAAACTCAATCAATGCCATTCCCACCATCCCTCCACTAAAGTTACTGTGACTTCTAGGCCCAGTCACAAGGAGTCATTACCTTTAAAGTTGTCCATGGTGCAAAGGGCGAGGTGCCAAGAAAGAGACCACAGGTAGGCCCTGTCTTTTCTCAATTTTTAGGTTTGTCTACTTGTTAATTGATTTAGATCCTTTCATAATTCTATTTTCTGGTCCAAGCCTCTTTTGACACTCTGCAGTTCTGCTGGATTGTGTTCTTTTTTACATCACAGCAAAAATCTCATGTTGAAGGCTCAGGCTATGTTGAAGAACAGAAATATCTTAGTGTGACAATGAGGATCTAAGGTTTTCAGTAACATTATGTGACATTTGAAACCTAGCGCTGCTCTTTGTAGGCAGGGTTGGGTTGCTTTTTTATGGAGATAAAGTATCTGAATTTCAGGAGCAGGACCATACATCCAAAAATGCTCCTTCTGGTTCTTATCTATAAATGCTTCCCCACAAGCTGTTCGTTTTTGTTTTCCTGCAAACACGGTTCCTCCTCATTTTCATCTGTTCCCGTGTGAACACCTTCCAAGAACGTCTTTAACACAGCTTATTTTACAACAACATAATTTTACCCACCCTTCCATTTGCTTACAATTGCCCTCTCATCCGTCAGTATATCAGACGAAGAACCATAGAGCTCTGCGTCATTGGTTTCCCTCCAGGCAATCCAAGAAACTCAAACACACTGAACGTCATGGTGGCGCTTCAGAGAGACTGAATGCCGCTGGCCATCCTGGGGAACTTCCTAGCACTTTTCTCACCAGCCGACAATCCGGTCTGCTACGTTGATCCATCCATTCATTTCTCCGCTAAATCCAGTTAAGAAGTAACTCCGTCCGCTTGCCACCTCCATAAATTCAGCAAGATCACCAACCAGCAAAGCGCAGAGCTCCACTCATGTTGCTCTGAATCAAGCCCACAGGCCGGGTCAGTTAGTTGAAAAGCCGATAGACGTTATCGCCGGACCCAGAAGCCACGCTGTTCCCACGCACCTCCAACAGCAAAAGCTACTGCATAGCTGCCTTGTATGTACCATGTGCTCCACCCACCCATCAGCGCCAGGTAGCAGGGACAAGCTCAGTTCTGTGCACCTGCCTCCTAACACCATTTAACGCGCAGCTGGAAATCAGTTGCTAGTTCCATGCTCTGCTCCTCCTCCATAGCCGTTTATCTCTGCTAGGCATGGGATGCCAGCTTGTATGTTTTCTATCCCTCCTTCTGCAACTGCAGAAGCAAGTTTGGTAGTTGCCAGTTTCTCTTCTGGCACTGGGATGCCAGGTTCTTTCTTTATTCCTTTTTCGCAAACGCAGCAGCAAGCTTTTTTACCACCGAGTTGTCAGTTTCTCCGCATCTATTGTTGCAAAAAGCAGCGGTGAACCATTCTAGCACTGGTATGCCAGGTTCTTTCTATATCCGTCATTTACAAAATGCAGCAGCAAGCTTCCTACTACCAAGTTGCCATCAGGTTGCCAGTTCCCCTTCCCTTAATCCCTCTTTTACAAATGCAGCAGCAAGCTTTTGCACCGGGATTCCAGGCTCTCGTTTCTCATTCGCAAACGCAGCAGCAAGCTTTTCTAACAACAACTTGCCACTTTCTCTGCATCTATCATCGCAAAAGCAGCAGTGAACCCTTATCCCTCCAGGATGTCAGTTTTCTGCCATCTATCATTTGCGTCAAAAAAGGGCACTGGGTTGCCAGTTCCCCTTCCCTCTATCCCTCCTTGGGAAATGCAGCTGCATGGTTTTATGGCACCGGGATGCCATGTTCTCTTCTCTTCTTTGCAAACGCAGAAGCAAGATTTGGCAGCAGGATGCCAGGTTCTCTTTCTCTATCCCTCCTTTGCAAATGCCGCAGCAAGCTTTTGGCATGGGGATGCCAGGTTCTCTCTCTCTATCCTTCCTTTGAAAACACAACAGCAAGCTTTTGGCACCCGGATGCCAGATTCTCTTCCTCTATACCTCCTTTTCAAATGCCGCGGCAAGCTTTTGGCAGCAGGATGCCAGGTTCTCTTCCCTCTATCCCTCCTTTGCAAATGCAGCAGCGAATTTTCTGCCACTGAGTTTCTTGTTTTTTCGTATTGGTCCTTCATATGCAAAGCAGCAGTGAACCCTTCCAGTAGGGGGATGTCAGATTGTTTCTCTATCCGTCATTCGCAAAATGCAGCAACAAGCGTATCTGCTTGCAGGGAACCCTTCTGCCGTCAGGATGTCAGTTCTCTGCCATCTAGCATTTGCAGAAAAAAAAAATACTATCTACTGTCAATCCTCTTGCAATACGCAGCAGCAAACTTCCTGACACCGAGATGCAGGTTCTCATTTGCAAAATGCAGAAGCAAGTTTTTCTACTACTGGGATGCCAGTTTCTCCGCATTTAGCCCTCATATGCTAAGAAGCAGGCATTCCTTAAGGCACTAAAGGAATGGTTCTCTGTCTCTGTCTCTCATTTGCAAATGCAGAAGAAAAGCTTTTTGCACCAGGATGACAGGTTCTCTCTTCCCTAACCCTCCTTTGTAAAATACAGCAACTCACTCTTCCAGCACTGGCCTGGGAGCTTCTGCCATCAATCATTTGGAACCCCCCCAAAACCCCCAACCTATCAGCTCCGGGTTGCCAGTTTATTGCTCTAATATCCCTCCTTTGCAATTTGTAGTAGCAAAATTTTATGGCACTGGGATGCCAGTTTCTCTTCCCTCTATCTCTCTTTCACAAATGTAGCAGCAAGCTTTCCCCACTGCCAGTGCCAATTTCCCTGCATCTAACCATCTTTCACAAAATGTAACAGTGCACATTCCTGGTACCGTGTTGCCAGTCTTCGTCTCCGGTCGTCTATTGGTCATTTCAAACACATCAGTAAACATTCCTCACACCAGGATCTCAGTTCTCTGCTTTGTTCCCTCCTCTTGCAAGATGCAGCAGGAAACCCTTCTGTTTGTTTCAGAAATCGACACAGTAGTTATCGCTGGTAAATCAACCAGCTAGGCACCCCCTCTCCATCTACTACTGCAAGACAAGCTCACATAAGCTTTTACGAGCCGTCAAGCCATTACCTCAAGTCTTAAAATCCCAGAATGCGTCACTGTCAGAGCTTCGGTTCAGAGTTGATCCACGTTGCTACATGATCAAGGGTTCCCCTCATTCATCTATTAAGGTCTTTCGTTGTGCGAAATTTCTTTTGATTTCTTCTCCCGCCATTCCTTCCTAATTTTCCGAGCTCATCCACTCCACTCTATGGAATCCTCAACCACCTTATTGAGGCCACGGGCTGTTTATCTTCGCTAGTGTGCCCAACAGTTATATTCCTCTCCTTTGGGTGGTGATGTCACTTGGCGTTTGCTCTCTCTGCGCATGTCTTTTGTCCTGTTTTCCTTCTCTCACCCCAACCGGTCATGGCAGATGGCTGCCCCTGCCTAAGCCTGGTTCTGTGGCTTCTTCCTGTTAAAAGGGGGTTTTTCCTTCCCACTGTTGCCAAAGTGTTTGCTCATAGGGGGTCATATGATTGTTGAGTCTTTCTCTGTATGTATTATTGTAGGGTCTACCTTACAATATAAAGTTCCTTGAGGCAACTGTTGCTAATTACATCAGACTACATCAGACCAATTAGTATACATCCTTTTCATCAATGTCATAAACAAGAACTTCATGCTTCAGTGTGATACTTTGCAAAGAAAAATGAGATGTAGAAGGGTACTAAAGGGATAAATGAGTAGCCAGGCTCTCTGTACAATGTACACAGACCATATATGCTCTACCTTACTTTGAGTATTATAAACATATTTTGCTATGAACCCCAAAAAGAGTAACACTTTGGCTTAAACATGCTCTCTTGTCAGAACAAACCAGGACTCGCTACCCAACCTTACTACTAAGGATGCAGTTCTGGTATAAAGACAATATTGAGGCTTGATGCCCAGCTACATACAGTATAGCACAAGATTATTATCAGTCATGTAGACAGGGGCTTTTAGCAATCCGTTTTGAAGATCTCTTAACTGTCACTTCAACCAGCATGCCATCCTTCTCACACACTGTGGTGTTGAAGCACCATCTCTCACATATTCATCTAAAAGCTGTAGACAATCTGGATCTGCTCTCCAGGCCCAAGGGTCAAAGGCTGTTGATCATTATCCATAATAGCCCATTCTGTATGTGTAACAGAGATGGAGAAGACAGGGTGGTCCACTTACTTCCGTTGTCATTATGTAATGGTTGAAATTTGTCTGGATGTTTAAGGAATTTGTCTGAATAATGAGATGTTAGTGCCAAATAATCAGCCACTCCTTCATTCAAATAGCCTGTGCTCTTACATCAGGTTGTGTAAATGTATCAAGGGGCAGCTAAGTGTCTGAACATGTGCTGGCCAAAATAAGACAAGCCAAGAGAAGAAAATCAGGACATCTTAAGATGTATGATTGTGTGCTGCTGGAGAGTTTAGCAGCCAAAGCGGCTGTTATGACCCAAACAAAACATCTCTGCTTAAACATAATTTCTCTA
Source organism: Oreochromis aureus (assembly GCF_013358895.1). Taxonomy (NCBI): domain Eukaryota; kingdom Metazoa; phylum Chordata; class Actinopteri; order Cichliformes; family Cichlidae; genus Oreochromis; species Oreochromis aureus. Next base: position 7,584,129 of record NC_052950.1, read on the forward strand.
CATAGGACAAAGCACTCTTTAAATCAACAGGACACCAAAAAATTTAATCTCTCCCTCCCTTCCTCATTTTCTCTCTCACATGAGTACACACACTTCCCTTCTCTGTTTCCACATGTATTGAGGTGTCTTAGGACCGATAACACATTATGACAACACTTAATTTAGACAGAAGACACAGCGAGGCGCTTTAGGTTGGCGCTAGCTGGCCACAACAGGGAAAGTTGTAGAGATTTTTCCGCTATGAGGTCCAGCTTGCTTTGTGTTGATGAGGTATACACACTCAGTGCTCAAGAAAATTAAATTTAGAAGAGAGAAAACAACTTTTTTCTATGTATAGATTTATTGGCTTGTGCTTTGAATTGGAGAAAGTAACATGGTGGAAGAGAGATATTTAGCACATCTAGCAGTCATAAGCATTAGTCCATCACAAGTGTCTCTGAAATGCCATTAAGATACCATCCTGGCCATCACTTGAAGCGTTTACCATCTAATTGCTTTGACCTTTTGAGAATAATCACTCTGAGCTTTGGTAAAGCACCTTTAACCATGATGACAACGTTTTAGAATGGAAACGTAATTTACTATGAACTTTTTCTTGTTGTGTCTTTAATCCGCCTCTTTGTTTTCTTGCCTTTCCTTCATGATGAATGTTCAGATGCTTATTCTGGTACTCTGGCTATGATCCAGGAAGGATGACAAAGCCATCCCATGTAAGGAAGCTGGTTTGGCCTTCAAGAAGGGTTGCATCCTACAGATCATGAGCCAAGATGATGCAACCTGGTAGCAGGACAAACGCGCGGGTGACACAAATCCTGGTGCTGGCTTAATACCATCCAAACAGTTCCAGGAGAGGTGAGAAACACCTGCCTGTTTACAAGGCTGACCTTATTGGCTTCAGTGCTGTCACTGTTGTAGATGTTCCATCTCCTTTCTCTCCCTCTTTACTCCATGTATTCTTGCTTCACTCGGCCAAAGTAGTCTGGGTTTCCACACATTGTCTGGTCCAAAGTGAGTAATGACAGAAAATGATAGCGCTGGTACCGATCCACATTGAACTGCAAGTGGATGGAAAACACACACCAGACCTACACAGAACTCAGGAGGCTCGGGCAGAAAGAGGAAGGCTGAAGAGTAAGGGATCAAGTAGAACATTTTATATTCAGGTTTATTCATCCACTTTTGTCAATAGAAAGATGTTCTGTTCTTCACCTCCTCAATCTTTGGTTTCACCAGTCTCAGCTGACAGAATAGAAATGAAGGATATTGTAGAGCAGGGTTTCTGTAGCATAGCAGAGTGTTTATTATTCCCAGAGTGGCCATGAAAACTGATGGTTTTCTTTTTTCTGTTCTTTCCTTTTTCTTCTTTCTTTATCCATCTTTTTGCTTTCAGGAGACTTGCACGCCCTCAGCCCTGAGGACCATGTAAGCATATATTATTTGCTGTTTTAGTGACTAACAAACCACAACAAGACAGTTCTCTTTAACAGGTGGATGGGATGAAGAGAAGGGATGGCAAAAGTGAAGAATGGCGATTTGTGTAGTTGTGTAGTTCACGCTGGTCATCAGGAGATGTATTTTTGATTTACCTTTGTTTTCATTTTCCTTCCTGTCTGCTCGATATTTCACTCTGAATTTCTGGCTAGACTCTCTTCCCTTGGTCCCCTACAGTCTCTTTGTGTGTTGATATGGTCTAAGTCATGCAGGAGCTTTAATGTGAGGTAGGAGAAAGTTTGCTCTCTGGAAAACCCCTCTAAGCCTTCACACTCTCTAGTCAAAATGCCAGCAAGCTTACCATCTCAAAGAACCTAATGACTGATTAATTGTCTAATACTAGACCTACAGTTGTGATAGAGCTGCTCTGTGGAGCACATTAATATACCCTGTATAATTACCTTAACCCTAACTGTGGTCTGTTGGTGCAGCAAAGTTAGAGAGAATGTTTTTAGCAGAAATGTGTTATAATGTGCAGGAAGGTAAGAAACCAGGAAATGGGGGGATTATAGCTAAATTACCCCAATAAATCAAAGATTGTTGATTGCTTCATAATAAAGACAGAAGTTAAGCCATGCTGAACAAAAACTGCGGCAGAAAAAAAAATTAAGGATGGCCTATAGAAGCTGATTTTAAGTTTAGAACAAGTCTCAAATGTTTTACAGGATAACTTTGAATCAATCAGCCAGATGTCATAAAGTTCAGATAAATGGTGTCTGAGAGTATACCTTAGAGTCAGGTTTATACAGACCAGCTGAATTAAATTGCAGATAATGGCCCCTATTTTCCATAGACTACATATTTGCTTGTGGCTGTTATGGTCAGCAATATGGAATTATGACAGCACTCAACGAGCAAAAAAAGCAGTCGAATCAAATAACAAAACAAAATAAGGCTGTTATTGCTGACAAACAAACATACTGTGCTATTAAGTGACTTGAGTGTTTCCACCAACCTAATTCATGCCAACCACCAGAGAAATGTAGACAGAAGTAGTTTGGAGATGGCAGTTTAGTTGCAGCCTTAGCTCTGAAAGACGCCCACCCACAAGCCCCATCTGCTTTTTATGCCACAATCATTTGGAGGACTTTTTTTAACTGAAAAACTCTGTAAAGACATTCCCTGACATGCAGTCTCAAAATGACAAAGACATAAGTTACAATTTACAAACAGCTGCCAAACAGCAATTTGATTTGTATACTGTGAGCTCGAGTGTACCAACAGAAGGCTGGCCAACTGGCAACCTGACTACACATGAGAAACTAACTGTGTGTGCCTGCCTGTAGGGTGGAGGACAAATCCATGCTGCTAATATCCACTGGAAATTTTGCAGAACCTGTTGACCAACCACCCAACACACACTCAGGTCTTCCAGTTGCTTTACTTCATTTTCTTAATTTTACTTCTTCCTCCTGCAACATAAACAGATGAAATGTACGAGTTCCTAGCATAGCTTCCTTACCAAAGCAATAACTGATCAGAATTACCTTATACCTGATTTATATTCCCTACTTTCCAGCAAGGGGTGACTCCTGTGATTGGAAAGAGAAGTTGGATATATAGAAGTTTATAGGAAAATGACATTCTTGAATTAGGACATTGTCCATTACAGTCTTTTTTTTCATTAAGCATTTAGTATGATAAGTACAACATGTTGACCATTTTTTTAAACTGTGGTCTGATTAGAGTGAAAATGGAGAAATAAGTTTTACAGAAGGCCTATTTTAACACTTCCTCTTTGTATTATTGTAGGGACTCTACCTTACGATGAATTGATTTACAAGTCATGATCGTCTGAGCATACAGTCCCCTTAAGTTTTAAAGCCAGAGCCACTGACTCACTTGCCATAAAATTTCAAAAACTTGCACTGGTGATGGCCAAAATGGTCAGATTGAGGCTTTACAACGTGAATTCATAAATGAGTGGGTGGCTATGTCATCATCCATACTACTTCACAGCAATTAATGTTTTTGCACTTTCTCATTCAGTCAAACATGCTAGCCCTGCCATCTCTTTTTTATGTCTTCTAAATAATCATTCCTCTCCTCTCATTGTCTCCCTGCCTTTAGTCAGTTTCTGGTCCAACCATGTAACCATATATTTAATCCTAATGAAAGTATATTGGTTCTGTTCTCCAATATGTTACTTGTCTCCTTCCTTTTATTCTGCCTTTTCCAAATATACAAAACCTCAGTAAGATACACTACACTTGTACTTGGCTTTATAAACCTACTTTGGTCTCACAATGACCCCATTGAACTAAAACCTAGTTCTTATTGGCCATAGTTTTCACTGTAGATTACCACTTTGAGATGGACATGTCCATTTGACTACTTGTTTCCTCCAGCTTGGTGGTGAGCTCTTAATGTAATGTGACTCTTCCAATATGAAGCTCTGAAATAACCAACAGAACAACACTGACCACCTCTAAACTTAGGCTCTTTTACCTCTGATTCAAGCCTACGGGTGAATTATAGATGTTGTCATTTCCTGGTTATGTTCAACCGCATACTGGCATACATGGTGGTGGATAGCCAAAAATAGCCTGCTAAAAAGTTTTAGACAGACAGTGCTGCACTGTTCCCTTACTATTTCATTTTAATGGTCCAGTTCCTCTCATGGGTTATGGGATTTGTAGCCCCCTTGCCTATATGCACAGAGGGCAGGTGCAAAATGTCCTCTGCTACAGCCCCTACCAGGGGAGGATAAGTCTTTTTGAGTTGTAGCAATATTTTTTTCCTAATGTTCTGCATGCTGCAAGAATTAGTTTTATGTACAGCAGTAGTAGCAGTTCTGATGAGGCTTTGACAAATAACTGGGGAATGATAACAGTTCTCTCTCTTTTCTCTCAGAAATTCACATAAACATTAATGAACAACCTTTCAAAAGAGAAAATACAATTTGAGGAAACTCAACAAAAAATGCTATAAAGTATAATGGATAGAGAGAGAAGCTGTTGATGGGTCACATTCAGTAGCAGATGTGGCCCTGTGGAGCTGTGGTGGCTGGGTCAATAGAGATGGAGGGAGACAAAGCTTGGCTCAGGAGCCGGTGCAGGGCTGGCCCGGCTTGGCCCTGGGGCCATAAACTACAACCTAATTGAAGGGTACCGTGGAGACCCCACTGTTATTGAGCGGAGGACAGAGGTGGTGATTGAAGAGGGGGTCCTTTTCCCTCTCTCTCTCTTTCCAGCCCAGAAGCTCCATCGGCTGGAACAATATTGGTCTTGGCAAAGGATTGTGGCGAGCGTTGCTTAACCGTGTCCATTTACGCTCGACATTTGCAAGATATAAATAATCTCTTTCCTTGCTGTTCTGCTCACTGCTTTCATTGATGTATTCTTTGGTTATGAAACTGATGTTTAAAGTTGCACTGTTTAAACCAGTTATTTACCAGCTCCCTGTTGGAACACCAATTTTACTTCACCTTGCATACCTGCCTCCTTCCTTTTTTCTTTTTTTACTTAGCCACCTTCCATCAATACTTGGCTCTCCCCCCACCATCTCTTGCTCTGAACATCCTGACAGCTCTCTGGACTTTCTTACAGCATGTCTTTTGGTCTGTCTGACATGCAAACCTCTCCGCTGTCTGATTCTTTACTTTGGTTTTCAGTCTGCTAAACACGTGGACATACTTATTGCTCACCTTGGGGTCTTTCTATGTCTCTCTCCATACATTATAGCACTATTCCTCTTTATCTTGCTCCCTCTCTCTCCAGTGAGCAGCTGAACCGTTTCGAAATGGTGCCCGAGATTGGTCTTAAGTGGCCCTGAACCTGGACCTGTGTTCAATTTTTCCGTCCATTTCATTTTTCAGCTTAAATGCTTACAGACAGGGGAGTAGATTAAGAAGCACTATGGGTGCAGGAGTATACATGTTATTCTCAAAGTTGAGGGCCAAACAACCCAGTGGAGACCACCATTGAAGTTTTATAGATCAAACTGTTATTCTTTTCCCTTTGCATTAAAACACCCAGTGTTTTGGTTCATTGTCAGTGTCTGAGTGCTGACTTACTTGCAACATTTTGGGATATCTAAAATCAGCTGTATAATGCTGCCCAGATCCACTTTGTCTCTCATTCACTTCTTTATCCTGTCTTTGAGTAATCAGCTCTATACTTCATGGCCAAAGATGCATTATCAAGCTCCCATTTTCTGTCATCTGGAAAATCCCACTGGTCTCACTTTCGTTGTTTGAAACCTAAAGAGATACACTGAGAAAAGAGAGAAAGTGACAGAATCCGGTTTGTTCAAGGAGAAGGCCATCTGCATGCTGGCTGGCCACGAGGGTGACATCAGCTCATGATTCTGAATCATTTACATAGCACTGAATGGGGGACATTACTTTGAGTTCTCTTATCACTAAAGAGATAGCTCATTGATTTTCTAAAAGCTTTGCAGTATTGCTGGATGTTTGGCTGTGCTGGGTATAATGCAGATAGCAAAGATAAAAGACAAGTTCATGTGAACTGGTATTGTCACTTGGCTGCCTGGCTTGCAATTTGGATAATCACTTATACTCTTGGGGTGATGATGATGAGGGTAATAACAAGGATGGTTTTGATGGCGGCCTGTTATTCAGCAATTGTCCGTGATTGACTCCAACTGCAAAATCCAACTACTTAGCATCCCTGCCGGATTTATTTGGAACAGAAAATGAAGACGAACAGTAAAGCTATTACCTGAATTGTCCAAAGTAAACATCCCTAACAGCTCACAGATTGAATTCTTGATAAACTTGGACCAATCATACTTACAGCAGTTGTGCCCACATGCTGTCTTTTTGGGTTTACTTTCAAATAAATTTGTTTATTTAATCTGGCTAAACTCTTGTTTACAGCTTGTCTGATTGTCTGAACCTTCGAGCTCAGTTGCCATCATGTCATCAAACCTGATTTATCCGTTAATAAACAGCACATTCACTTACCTTTATCGTTTTCCTCTCTCCATCAATATCCTCATCTCACCTCTTTTGCCATTCTCTGCAGTGAACCTTTAGCATATAAGCAACATGTGCTATAGCTTTTCAACATGGGGGAATGTGCAGTACCCAGTAAGGCTGGTTAGGTGACTGGTGGTAGACTGGTTGACTGCATACTAAGAATGTCTGCGAGTTTGCGGCTGCAAGATGGGCACCCAAGGCTCTCTGTGTTCACTAAATGATAGCCTTGGCTGTCACTATCGCTGCAGGCCTGGCCATCACATCAGATCATGACTTCAGCTCATCAGTTCTGCTCTTAAGATGTTTTTATAACCACTTGAGTGAAAAGCAAAAGACAAGGTTTTTCTTTCACCATTAAACATTTTCAGATAGTCTATGCCGTGCCGATTCACATTCTGCAGTGTTATCGCATGGTGTTTCATTAAACTAGGAATGCTGCTGTACAAGGCCACAAGGCCATTAGGCAATACAAACCATTCCTGTGGCAGATAGGCACCAGATGAAAGCCTTCCAAAGTGTAATAAAGGCAGCACTGGGAAGAATTTTAGATATCTTTATCATTCTCATATTGTCCCTGTTGTTTCCTCTTTCAAGTTTCCCCCTGTCCTCCCCCTCTGCCATTACTTCTCATCCCACTGAAAATGTGGTTTAGGTGCTGGTTCAACTTAAAACGTCACATTAGAGCAGGAAGAGGGCAACATCAGTGGGAAAACTGACGTGACCACTAACATTTGAAACAAGATGTCAGATAAAGGTAGACACACTTTAGAACAGTTGCCGCTCTCATGCCTGATGCGTCTAGCCTGAAACAACCTTGCACTGATAAGTCCTGACTGCTGTTTTGGTTAGTCATTAATTCGGGCCATGACGTAACAGCTCCCAGAGCTGTGGTGCACTCTGGAAAATGAACGCAATGATGTAAGGTGAGCTTCATACTGTGGTAGATGGTGTTATGTATGTTTTGATTTAACCTTGTTTGGCCAAAATGGGGGCATTGTGAGGGGAGGAAGCATTTATAAATGCCTCCAAATGTTCACAGCCAACCCTGCTGCTGCTGCCTTTTTCAAATCTTCTTCTTATAGCTGTTTGCAGGGCACAAATGAACATCTGGAGGGAATTCAGAAGGTACCTTAAATTTACAAAAGACAAAGTGACTGCATCAGAGACATGTACCTCAGACTGTTATCACTAGGTAACAATGGATATCCATATTTTCTATCTAAATAGAAGAAAATAGAAAGTGCACTCAAAGCATAAGAGATTGAAGGTACTACTTTTCTGACATCCTCCACTGAGTAGGACTTTACTAACCAAACCCTCTGTAATTGGTTCTCCTTCATGCTATTTGTGTGTAATGAGGTCTTCCTCTTACCTCATCTCCCCAATTGACCCATTAAAGCTATTCACTATTTAAGAGTAACATCAGGTGTCACACTCAATGATTCCTCGTAGATTTTATCGACTTCAACATTTTACAAAGCCTCATCTTTCCCCGACTCATTTTCATAAATGTGGACATCATTTTTGAGAATCATCCCGTCACAAGTAATATTTGTTGGACTCAGTCACAGCACAAAGTGATTCACTGTCTCCAAGAATCATCCAACACCACAGCCAAGAATGTAGTGACCTGTAAGGCTAAATTGGACTTAGTCAGTTAGCTTGGATCATCAACATTTTTCAATATTGTTAGTTCTGTAAAGTAAAAAAGAGCATTTTTGTTTATTTTGGTCAACTTTAGCTGCTCACTAGATGGAGGTTATATTGAACCTGTCCTCGAATTTACCTCTACATGCGTGGCTGTAATTCTGGGCAAAAGGCCAATATTTAAAAAGAACGAACAAACTTTAAAATGTAACTCAACCAAAATTTACCCTAAACCACTCCGACCACTCTACCAGCACCTGTGTGTTTTTCCCTTTTCCCTTTATCATATTTAGAGGGTCACAGCTCATTTCTGACTATTCTCTTTAACTTGATGTTGTGGTTCTCTTTTGGCTTCTTTGTTTCTTTTCATCACCAGAGGATGCTGATTATAGTGGTGGATTTCACCTAGGTGAGAGATTGTCTTCTTTTGTCTTCTTGCCTTCTCTTCCCGCCAGATGTGGTCATTTCACTGTTACATTAAAAGTGAGGACAGTGGCCAAGTACTAAAGTTTTGTTTATTCTCCATGAATCCTTCATATATCATCTTTTAAGAACTACTAGGTCATACATGTTTCATGGGACAGAACAACTGCTGAACAAAGAAAGAGTAACCATTTAAAAAAAATAAAATAAAATCTTTGACCTGTTCTTCTAACTCTCAGAGCGTTATAATTCACTTGGACTCTGTTATAAAAACATAAAGTGTAGTTTTGTACTTTCTCACTATGCTGTGCTATTTGTGCTCCCTTGCTGACAGCATGAGTGCACTGGCAGATCATGTCATGGATTTGCAGTATGTAGTTATCCTGTTCTGCCTCTGCTGTGGGTCTGAGGACTTCTTTGAGAGGTTCTGGTTGGAGTTGGCTTAAAAGGAAGGTTTGTGTGCTTCGCTGTATTGTGGAGGTCCGGATGAAGGCCGGTCTTGTTGATGTGGTTCCAGTCAAACTTAATGACAATTACCATGGCCCACTTTGGTTCTGCAACCCGTTCCAGAGAACTGCTTCCAATTCCCTGTCTTGTACAGAAAATGTTTCCCATCATGTTTTTATTACCACTGTCATTTTTCTCACAAATCATAAGGTATCGTCCTTCTAGAGGACCACAGACCATCCGAGCTGGCTCATGTGCAAATCTATCTAGTCATTTCTCTCTGCTTTGTCTTTCCTTCTCTTTATATCTAATTTTGTCTATATGCAGATGAGGTTAAGAGGTGAACTGGCCTGAGAACTTTCCTTGCACATTACAGCATTTAGACTCCAGATTTCACAGGATATCCAGAGCACACGCAAGTTTATAAATACTAAGTTTGAGCCATGTCTTCCAAGCTCAATCAGGGTCACTCACAAAACTCTGCCAGACATTATTACGTTTTTTTACCCACTCTTTTCTGTCCCCTTCAGGCGTGCCCTCTCTGTCACCCTGCCTACTCCATGAGGTCAGTGACCTAACCCTCTCCTCTTCCTCCTAAGTACCCAAACAACATCCAGGACTGTAGCGGGTTAGCAGCATTTCTTGAGTCCAGCAGCCCAGAACGAGGTTTAAATGAAATGAGAGAACCTCAGGAGAAGGATAAGTAAAAAATAGTGAGTTATAATAACATCTTCTCTATGAGAGTACTTGCTGCATGGCTTTTCAGCCTGTTGGATGTGGTTGTATGATTTAAAGTTGGCCTGTCCCTAAAAGTTTGAAATCTTAGAACTTACAGATGCTTTTGCAATGCTACTGAGGTTGCATGAGGAAATAAAGGAGTGGGAGGGGGCCGGCAGTTGTTGTCCTTAGTTTTTGGTTTGTTTTCTCTCCATGCCTCTCAATGATGCAATGTCTGTAAGGTCCATTGCCAGAGTGATTCTTGAGCACTACTTTGGGATGAACAGATTCCTGATTTTACAGCCAGTAAACTTGAGAATGAAATCTCTTTAGTAAGCATTGTTAAGAGGCTATTATAGTCACTGAGGGTTTTAAAGACAATTTTTGACATTTAAATCTGTCCTCTGAAATACGGACAAGTAGGTACAGTCATATTTCACATTGCATAGTTGTGAAGTGTCCCTAGAATCCCTCGAATCAGACATGGAGAACAGACTGGGGCTGGGATATCCATCAGTACCTCACAATCAAATTATGAAAGCTATGGAAAAAATTGAGAAGTGTTATAAACTAAAAAAAAATCAAAATGAGATGAGTTCATCAGGGTGCAGGTTCAATTGTTGTGGGCGGGTAGGAGCCAGTACATTGGAATTAGTGATTTTTTCCACCAGTTTGTGTCCAAATGCAGAGCAGCCTCACTTCATAAGAATTAAATGATATGCAATTTAATGAATGGCCAACATTTGGATACAATCATAGCAGGTATATGCACTGGCCAGACAGCCGTGCTTTTATCATTCATAACAACCCAACCATTCCACTCGTCCAAAGAGTCGGAAAAGAGACATGGGATTTTGTTGTTTTCCCTAGGATTTGTTGTATGGCATCTTTTCCGTCTGAACATTAGACTGATGAGACAAACAGGAAAGCAGGCATTAAGTCTCAGAACTTTTGGAACTCAGAGGTCCCTTTTGGCTTGTTGATAGCAGCTTCAAGGTCCTCAGTTAAAGCAGAAAGGCTTGTGTGTGTGTGTGTGTTTGTTCATGTGCATGTGTGAGTGGGTTTTGTGTTTTGTTTTTCTGTATTTTATTATTTTTTTTGAACACATAAGGTATCAAGCATCATTCGTAGATAGGAGATTCCTGTACCCAAAGAGCTATGGGATTAGATGGAGGGGAAAAACAAATACCGTTCAGCACAAATGGATCTCTTGCAGCCAAAAGTCTTCAACAGTATTCCACCATACAAGTCTGTAACACTTGGGCTGGTTACTACTTTTCAGATGCTTAGTGCAAGGGCTATGGAAACCTTGCAGAATGTGTTTTCCACAGATAACACTGTTAATGACTTGAGCACCATGGATTGCTACATATTTTAAGTGTCATGCCAAAAGAAGTCTCCCTTTGAGGTTCTTCACTCTAACTGTTAAAGGAATAGCACATAAACTGAATGTGTAGGTACAATATTAGCATACCATAGAGTGCTCCTGGAAATTTATCTGGAAATCTTAACTAGTTTAATGATCATCCTTAGTTGGCCACCCACATCAAGCAACAGTATTTTAACAATTGATATTAATGTAAATCTACCGAAATCTGCGTATGCTTTTTCTAGATAGTCTAGCATGCTTACCTGTGTTATGCAAGCAAAGCAAACTGATAAGTTGAGCTGAGCACTTCTTCTGTCTCCAGGCTGTTGTATGTTTGTCATGAGCAGTACCACTCCTCTTCCCTGTAGTCACTGTTGGGGAAAGGTGACAAAAGTACAAACATTTTGTAGTTAAGTAGAAGTACAGATACTAGCGTTGACACATACTTCAGTAAAAGTTAAAGTACTGATTCAGCTTCTTTACTCAAGTAAAAGTAAAAGAAGTTACCCGCTTTGAAATGTACTCAAAGTAATAAAATAAAAAGTTGCTCTTTGGAGGAAGTTTCTATCCCCTGTTTTTGGCAAAGCTAACTCAGCCTTGTGCTATATTTATATAATAATAAAATAATATCAGTAGATGGAAATAAAAACTTTATTTCAGTCTAAACTTTAATTGTAATAAATGTATTCAGCTTGAATCGGTTAAGTAGGACATGAGCAGAGAAGAAGAAGGAAAATTTTAAAAATATATCTATTTTCTGTTGCCTACATTTACTTTGCCTCTAAACAGTAGAAAAGAGGTTAAAGTAAGTTAAAGGTGGGGGAACCCTAACATCAGTTGTAATGGCTCAGTGTGGGGAAAAAAATCACAGCTCACAGTAACTTTTATTGAGAGCTCCAGTAGATTTTCTTAATGTGCAGGCTGTGATCCATCACAGTACACCAATCTAACCTGTTTGTCCTGCACTAACCCGCAGAGGATTTTCATGCAGCCTTTGAGTAACACAATTAGTCTGCCCCAGTTTGTTTTGCAGAACGTTTCACAATATTAAAAAAACAAAACATCACATGTACAGACCCAGTATTTGATTTAAAAACACGAGGACTTACATGTAAGCTTTAGATTTCCAGTTTATCAAACCCCACTGAGCATCCTTACCTTTAAATCTAACCTCTCTTCTTCCTCTCCTCTCCTGTCCTGTCTCCATCTCTGAGATAACTTAGCTCTCCTTCTATTCTCTCCCTGTGAAATAAAGCAGCTGGACCTTTAGCTAGCAACACACTGTGAGACAAACTGCACACAAACAGTTTTTGTGTTTGCTGATGTTTTTAGAAACCCTGCATTTGAAATCACCTGCCACAACATGTTACACATTAATGCTCACTCATCTTCTATAGGAAGAAGAAAGTACAGATATTTGTTTAAAAATGGAGGGAGTAAAAGTAAAAAGTTGTCAGAAAAAAGAACTACTCAAGTAAAGTACAGATACCTGAAAATTCTACTAAAGTACAGTAACAGAGTATTTGCACTTTGTTACTTCCTACCTCTGTTGTTGGAAAAATAATGTCTGACAGTGTGGAAAGCATCACTCCCATGCCTTGATGACTACCATGCATCCTCCTGAATCCCCTCTGATCAGGCCAGTAATAGGGACACATAATAATGCAGACAGAGCTGGTAATGCTTCCCACATTTGGTACCCACAAACACTAAACCGCAGCACGTGGCATATAGCCGAGAGCATAAAACACACTTAATCCCCAGCTGCCATTCCTAGCTAATTCTATAGATATTGTCTCTGTTAGTCCTGAAGACAGAGGGTCCCTGCCGGCAGAGCCAGGATGGCACTGAAGCTGTCAGCACAGCCTCCTATAGTTAGGCCATTCACCTTAAAGGACACTGAAACAGGTGGTTTCATGATGAGACTTTCCTCTCTGCTTCACACTTTTTCTGTCTCTCACTTTACACAAAACCAAGTTTGATTGGAGGCAAAATATCCCTTTTATTCTTCTCAGCGTTGTCATCTTGCTGATCGCCTACGCGTGACGCCTGGAAGACCTGATGTATTGTTGTATCGTTCTCAGGGTTCTCCTCTTTCAGATACCCAATGGCAGATGTTTGCCGTAAGTCTTTTTCAGTCATCTGTTATTTTTTTATGAACATTTGTCTTACTTTACTGTACTTATCTTTTGTTACTGTTGCAGTCATTTCTTTTATAGTTGCGGGGTCGTAGCCATTCACAGGATGTTGATGTCCAAGTGGGCAGTTTGTAATCACTGCTTGCTGAAGCCTCCGGGTGCTTTCTTTACATGCACGCTAAATTTCCTACGCGGCTGTAAGACATTATCACACTGGAAAATGGGCTTGAAGGACTGTAGGTGACGTCCAAGCAAGTGTGTGTGTATGTATCTGTGTGTAAGTGTGTGTCGTCCCAGCTTGTGTTTACACTGTGTTAAATATGCTCATCTTGTTTCCTTCACTTTTTTGTGCTTCTATTTTGCTGAAAGGGCTTTGAATCAAAGTGCTTTTGTGTGTCTGTGTGCATGTGTGTGTGTGTGTGTGTGTGTTTGCGTGTCTAAAGAAGAAAGACTGAAAGAAAATAATACATGTATATGTGTGTTTATACAAGTTTTCAGTTGCAGTTCTGGCAATTTACCCAGTCATGGGCTGGTGCACACCATTAGAAGGTGCATGTGTATGGAACTTAAGCAAGGAAACTCTAACTCCATACCCCAAGACACTTAATGCTCTTTTGCAGAAAAACATACAAGGACACTACTACTTCTAAGCTCTCAATCTTTCAAAATCCAAAACGTAACAACACATTTGATTTGACCTGTCAAACCATTAAAAGAGGCATCAGAACTTTGTGCCAATTGTGTCATGAATTCCTTTCCTCTTAGTAACTTGATCATATTTGGATCATCTTATGAGGCTTTCCATAACAAATGCGCAAGCTTCATTTAACCAGACCTGACTTGTTCCAAAATTTGGAGCACATTCATTTCCATCCTCTCTTTGTAATACTGTCTCCATTTTTAAGGAAGACAGGATAGTTGTTGTTGTTGTTTTGTGATTAGTTACCTGTTGATTTAGAGAGTATGTCGGTGAGTGCAAGAGGGAGGAGAGACTGCAATCCACCCACCTTCTGTTTGTGAGCAGCAGCCAATCAGAACAAAGTTGGTCTGAATTTAGTTGTCTTCAATTCAGTTTTATTTATACAGTGGCAAATTACAACAATGGTCTCCTCAAAGTGCTTTATATCATAAGGTAAAAACTCTGCAAAAGCAGAGAGAAAACCCCAGCAATCAGATGTTTCCTTGAGCAAGCAGTTGGAAACAATGGGAAGGAAAAACTCAATTTAAACAAAATCTCAGGCAAGAAGAAGAGAAACTAATATGGGAGAAATGTGGTGTCTCTTTCTAGTCCCTGACAGTACTCTTAGTGCAGCATTCTGTATCAAATGAATGTTTTTTTAGGGAGCTTTTAGAACAACTCGGTAATACAATAATCCAGCCTAGAAGTCATAAATGCATGAACTAGTTTTTCAGCATCACTCTGAGAGAGAATGTTCCTAATTTTAGAGATATTGTGCAAGTGCAAGAAGTCAATCCTACATATTTGTTTAATATGCACACTGAAGGACATATCCTGGTCACTCCAAGATTCCCCACAGTGTTACTGAAAGCCAAGGTAATGCCATCCAGAATAAGTATCTGGTTAGACACCATATTTCTCAGATTTTTAGGGTCAAGTACAATCACCTCAGTTTTCTTGTAGTTTAACTTGTTGGTGTGTGTCATTTGGCTTCACAGACAGAAAAAGCTTTGTATCAACTGCATAGCAAGGAAAATATATGCAATGGTGTTTTATAATGCTCTGTGAAGTGAAGCATGTATAATGTAAATGCAGTTGGTCTCAACACAGAAACTTAACCTTGGTGTGTAATGAAGATTCTCCATTTGCATGAACAAATTCAAAGTCTAATAGATAGATATGACTCAAACCTAAGGGAGGGAGCTAAAATATCTTTTTTATAAGTAAATCTGAGTAGCACTAGATTGGTGAGAGATAGCTAAACTCTGTACACCTGCTTACCCTGTGGAAAAGTAGCAGTAGCAGAATTGCCTTGGTCTGAGCCAACGACAAGGCAGCTTGACAGACAGATTTCATTACTTTTAGAGTATTACTTAAATCATAATTAGCCAGTAGTGTGTTTATACAATCCCAAATGATTGTCCAGCATGAGTTTTTGCACTAGAACTTTCAGAATTTTCTACTTGCTTTCAATAGGATATCACTAACACTAAACTCCTGGTGTTTATTGTAATGATGTCAACCTTGTGGATATTAGTTTCAGTTTGATGTCTTTACAGCAGAAATGCAGATGAGCAGTGTATGTTTTCCACTGTGTGGCAGAGGGTAATATTCCCTGGGTAGGGGGGTGGTGGTCTGATGGTGCTGAATGACTAGATTAACCACAGAAGAAATGGCAGTGACTGCATAAGCCACATCTTGCCCACAGTGGAACAAAGTCTGCCCTAAATGTTCAGTGTAACACAATATGCACACTCCTACATATACACACACTTATGCAAAAACACTATTATTCTGTTTCGGTGACTTACAGCGTGTTTCATTTGTAACTCAGCGTAGGTCCACAGCTCCATCTCTTATTAAGGAGCTGTTTGGAAAAGAACAAACTGAGAGAAAAATGCAGACTCTTTGTATTTGCTACTTGTCTGCACAGCCCCACGGTGGTTTGAAAATGTTGTGGAAAGTATTAAGGAGGTGGGTTTCAGGAGCTGTCTCAACTCCCAATTCCTCTTTCAGTCCATAATTTTCATGCTGGCTTAATTTCACTCCAGCATATTGCATCATATCTTTGAGTTCAACGAATACTGATTAAAAACTGAAATACTGGAAGAGAGGGCAGTAACAATGAATGGCAACAAGCAGAGCTAAGACATTTGACGTCCTGGCTTTAGGAGATTTCCTCTCGCTCCAAATGACATCTTGTGATAAATATGAAACCATAGTTCCCAAATTAGGGCTAAATGCCTCATTGTGATACTGTCGTAGAAAATCAGATGAAGGCGTGCACATTTTTGGATCGGTGTGTTAAGAAGTCTTTATGACAGAAGTTAGAGGACATGGTGAACCATCAACAAATCAGAGATGACAGCTGTTGTAAAGCAGTCTGCACACATGGGGCAACTGTTCCTTTGCAGCCAACCAAAGAGCTCAAAATAACAAATACATAGGCCGGGTACACAAACAGAATTGCAGTTTAAAAAAAAAACTGGAAATAAAAAACTTGATTCACAGTAAATTCACATTCTGCTGAATAGAATTATAGTTAAAGACAAGCCTTTTTTTTCTTTTTTTTTAGTTGTACAGAAATCTGTCTTTAGAAGGCAGAAGATCCCACATAAATCTGCCTTGATTGAAAGCAGTAATGTTTTGTACACAGCAACTGTAAAAACCAAGCCCTTAACATGGCCTCCAAGAGATATGTCTATGCACATTAGCAGAAAATTAAAATCTGCTACATGTCATCAGGGGAAAATGTGAGTAAAGTGTTTGAGTGTGATATCCAGGGAAACTGTTTGGCTGAGCGTACTTCTTGCACCTACAGCAAAGATAGCTGTCATAAAACTGAGCTGCACTGTACAGTATGAGGTCTTGGACACTGAACTGTGCGGAGGTGTTTGCCAAGACCCTGAAACAACTATAAATTGAAGTGCACAGTATGTGTACATGTACATATGGTTGTGCTGGATTTTACACAGCTCATAGACACACTATTGACAAAGAATTTCCTTCTTTTGTATTGTTCCTGTTTTCTCTGTTGGTTGATTTCCAGATGGGTTCAGGAGAAGCTGGAAATGCATGTATGAGTCTAAGAAGAGTGATATATATATCTTGGTATATATAACTTGTGCCCATGTATGAGGAGGTCGTCCTGTACTGCAGGCAGAGGGGAAGCAAACACAGGCCAGTGTTCTGAAAATGCAACAGTTCTTAAACTCAGTGTCAGTGCTTACCTCACACGCTGTCGCTGTTAGACTTGGCATCATGAAGGCCATAGAATTTAATGAAAATCCTCACCTTCCAGCTCAGTGTCACAAACAGATGACAGAAATGACTGTGACGTGACGTTGTTGCTCCAGAAGCCGAAGGTGGCCCAGTCTTGCCCCCCTGTGACCCTCAGGCCAGAAATTGGTTCTCGCCTGCAGCCATCCTCTTTAATTTAGACTTTTAGCACTGAGTAAAATCGACTGAGCAGACTTCTTATTAACCACTCACATTCTGTGCTTTAATTTCTCAATGTCCCTTCAGTTTTTTTGAGCCGATGGAATTGTTAACACTTGCCTGGAGGAGATGGTGTTGCAAAGCCCTCCAAAGTGCTTTTTAACGTGCCAAGGTTTCTCATTTTGTATTTGCGGTTGGGAGACGAATGTTGCCAGTGAATGGTGGAACAATATCCTAAGCCAGGTGCAACAGTAAAAACTCCAGTCTTCCTCGGGACCAACCTGTGCAATCAGGGAGTTCTAGGTTTTTCCACATTTTCCCTTTTTTAAGTCTACTTGTAACAAAAAATGACAGGAATGTCCCAGACAGATGGAACAAAACATTTTTTAAATTCTCAGTGTGATTGCCATGATATTTCCATTCATCAAGGTAAAAGATGCACTCAAGGAATGAGAGCTCTAACATATGTTCAGGTCTTCAGTTTCTCATTTTAGACGTTCTATTCCAGCTGCATTTTTTTTTTCATGAGGTTAATATAGAAATGAAAACCTCTGGCAGCGAGGTCAACTCTTTTCTTTGCTACACACGCTCTTTCCAGAGTTGTGCTTCCAGCTTGATTGACCAGGCCTTGGTTCACTTAAAGGCGCCACACAGAGCATGGACTTTATCTGGCGTGTTGCTAATTAGCCAGTTCCCTGTCAGCATGTCACAGCCTTAAACAGAGGATGCTGAACCTCTCCCACCTGTCACGCTAATGTAAATATTTTCAATTAACCTCCATAATTTGGAGGACATCCTTTGGACAATTTCACACATTACGAAGCAGAGGGCCAAGGCAAGATCTGCTTTATGTTTCTCAGCTTGCCTCTCCACTTCTTCCTCTCCCTAGGGTCACTTGATTTTTCGCATTACAAAAATGTTCACCCCAAAGCTTTTTCTCTCAAACTGCTGTTGCCTCTGTCTGTTTAGTGGCAAGACTGTACTCTTTAGCACAAGTTCAACATGTGTGTTTAATATGTGAGAAAATCACTTTCTAACAATAGTGTCTGTTCCTTGTTTTATCAAAGCAGATTGTATAGTTTTGTTTTGTTTTTTAAACAAAGTAGCATACAGTTTCTAGTGCTATTTGCAGTTTTTTTCTTTCTCTGATTTGGAACAAACAGATGTCTTTTTCCCAGCTTAGGTAACAGTCACACAGTCCCAGAGACTGGTCAGTTACCTGGTCTCTAGTCTTCTTCTTCTTCTTTCAGTGGCAACTCCCTTTAGGGGTTGCCACAGCAGATCATCTGCGTCCATCTCACCCTATCACGTTCTCCTCCTTCAAGAACATGTTCATCACAGCTATTTCAATGCTTTTTGCAAAATCCTTAACACCATACTTGCACAACATTTCCTCATCACTTCTGGACTACATGTCCACTGAAGTCCCCTGCAATCACCACTGTCCCCTCCAAGTGACACACTCTACCAGTCCATCCAACTTACTCCAGAATTCCTCTTACGTTGAACATGACGTGTGAAATAAACACAAACGTGGAACCTAACATGAGATTCACACTTATGAATTACATATTATAAAAGAAAATTAAAAAGAATTGTGATAATTACAATCAATCTTTTTTTTTTCAGATTGGCCCACTTGTTAAGCTGGGGGTGGGGTACATACAGACATATATACATAGATAAACTATGAATATATGATCATTAGTAAGATAAAAGAAAAAATGAAAGATAGTGCTCACGCAGCGCTTGTGTTGATTGCAACAAATAACTTCAACTCTATTTGCTAACTAAATGTCACTAAACGCTTGATTTTGACAGCTGGTCCACATGGTTACTGTCTGGTTGCTATGATAATGCGCAGAGGGTTTATTTTACGCTTCCAGCATGAAGAGAAACTGAAATAGGCTAGACCAGTGATAGAGCCAATTGCCAATGAACTTTGTGTAGTTGAATCATTGAGATTAAATGGTTATATCAAGTCTAAATTAGTAACAGGTAAATAGATATCTGTTCATTTGTCTAGTTTTTAGTTAAAAGTCTTATGTGCTCTTTTCTTAGGTGTACAATTATCTAGAGGGAAAGAAAACTGTTAAGATAAGAGTTACTTAGTTAACACTTAATGGACAGAACATACTGCTTAATCTGTCCTGTACACTGTTTAAAAAAAGACGGGTTTTCTCAAATTTATATCAAAGACAATCAAAACATGTGGGAAAACTGAAAATAACCAGTGTTTTTAAGGCAAAGGGGTTAGCAAAAGGTCAGTGTAGTACTTCTGTAAAAGTACAGTCTGCATTATTGTAAGAATTGCAGACAGGACACAGCCCTTGACGCCTGACTTGGCTTCTATGCTGCACTTTTTCCGCTCTCCAGCACAGCACCTTCTCCCCATATTATTTTTATATCAAGCCCTTCTCTTAAAGTTTTCAAGAATGCCTGCAGGCATTCCTTCATTACTGTGAATGCAAATGTACACAGTGCCCACTAATGAATGACCTGCTAGCCACCTCTTCTACTTAAGTCTGAGATTTGTCTCAAAGACAAATCAAGATGCTTATCTGGGCTTTTGTAAATTTCAAACAAGACAGCCAATGAAAATATATATTTTAAATACTGTACGCATAGTTTGAGCAAACCACCGTTGGTTTTGAAAGAAATTTGATTATTTAACCTGACAAAAAGTTGTGTTGATTTCCACGTTTCCCTGTAACTTGACACACTGAATGTACAGTAAGATGTTGATGAATTGAAAGTTTTCAGTCTGGGGTTGAGCTCTAACATATGCCAAATGCACTGGTGTTTATGTGGTATCCAAATATATAAAATTGGAACTCTATATTAAGACTTTTCCCTGTTGAAAATCTGCATTGTAAATGATGTGTGGTTTGTACATTGCACCACTGTCATACTTTAAATGTGGAAGTAGTAAAGCCAGTGTGGTAATGTTGCTCGCCCTTGATGTGAGGCAGGCTGGGAGAGTTGAGGCTGGGTCGAGGCTCTGGGGCCCAGAGGTGGGCCTCCTCAGGCCTGTCCTCGGCCTTTCTGCATAAACTTCAGAGATGGGCTCCCCGTTTGGCCTGGAAGTTATTAAGCTCATGGTGCTAAAGGCAGCTTCTCTAATGAGTGTGGTAATGTAGTCTGACACTTTTACTGGCACTGCAGTCTGCAAGGACACAGCGAGATAGATGGAGGGAAAGAAAACACATAAACACAATGTAAATACTGCACCTTAGTCCAGAAAATTAAAACAAGTTATGTTTTTTGTTTTTTTTTACTGTAGAGCTCTGACTTATAATGTTGCTTTTGTATTGGAGCATTGTTAAAAGCAAACAATGCACAGAGAGTTCGGGCCGTGGAACAGGACCACAGGGCACTGCTTCAGCTTGTAAAAGACCCGGTTAGACTGTTGGGCCCCCTTGGCAGATGGTGATACAGCTGGAAAAAGCTTTAATCCCCATCTGAGGTATTCTGAAGACGGTCTGCTTCCATGCATCATTGATATTGCAAGTGGTGAGCAAGGGAGCGATGTACAAGGTGAAAATGGTTTTATGAGTGTAGCCTTTGGTCATACCAAGGGTAGAATGTGTGACTGTGTTGGTCCACTGTGCTAGCTCCACCCAGATTATGGCAAACAAGCACGGAGGTTTGTGTCCTGCTGGGCAGACTGTCTGCGCCCTCTATTACCATGCTCTGGCACCTTCAGCACCTACAACAACATCGGTCCTCAGTCTTGTTCAAACAGCAGCGCCACATTCCTCCTGTGCTTCTGAAACAAATTCAAAATGAACTCCACTTCCTCATTTTCAGAAATCTCCCGAGCTCACAGCTTTCAGGCTCCCTTCCTGAAAAACTTTCTCTCCCCTGCTAAGATTGATTGCTGTCTCCTCCTGGTCATGTGCTTGTTTATGCGAGACACCACCGAATGCTTTGCACCATGCTTCTAAAGAAAGTAGGCATATGTTTCTGTCCATTGTATTTTTTTTTCTGTCCAGTTTGAATTCACAGTAAGGAGGAAACACTGAGGAAACAGCTTTTATCACTTACAGCAGGCGCGCAACAGGGCTCAAAACCATGTGTTACTGGGTGCTGAAGCACAGGGGAAGCGTGGAGTGTGAATTTGTCTATATGTGAAGGCTGTCAGTGTTTGGAGACGATGCATAAAAGAGCCTTGTTGTCCACACCTATTTATTAGGTTGTGGATTGCCCTAAAACCTTCCTGCTTCACACCGGATAAAATGTAGCACAGACAGCACAAGAGGAAACAGGAGCACCCTTTCTCCTGAGAGCTTGTCTTTTCCAACATTTTTTTTCCTCCCTCTCTTTCCACCTAATCCGCATCGCTGAGTGAACTCATTGTCCGTTTCTTTTCAGAGGAGCTGCCTGCTAAACACATTTGCCTGGGGAAATGAATTTCCAATAGGGTCTGATGCGATTGTAGTGTCTGCCCAGAACGTCAGGCATGCAAGGAATCTCGAGCCCAGATCAAGCACCGTCTCTGGCTGTCCACACGCTGCAGAGCTGTGGTAAACCCACAGCCATGCACTTGTAACTCCAAAAACTTATTTCTTGTCTAGTTTGTTGAAGAGAGTGATGCCAGTCATCTTAAATTAGGACATTGTAGCACCCTAGTAACAAGCAAAACACTGGAAAATGACTTTCAGAGACAGAGTGTAAAAATGAGCCCGGGGTAGTTTCCCCAAGCTAAACCCATTTAAGAGTGGTTTCAAAAGACTGTTGATATATACTTCTGGTCTTTAGAATGAAAAAAATAAATAAATACATATGCTGAGTTTGATTGACCTTGAATTCGGTCATCTCCTATGTTGAAACTACTCCTCCCTCCACTCCCACTCACTGCCTCAGCGGGGATGTGATGGAAACTCCAGGTGACCTGG
Source organism: Oreochromis aureus (assembly GCF_013358895.1). Lineage (NCBI taxonomy): Eukaryota > Metazoa > Chordata > Actinopteri > Cichliformes > Cichlidae > Oreochromis > Oreochromis aureus. Next base: position 7,606,318 of record NC_052950.1, read on the forward strand.
GACAGTACAGCATAAAGCTTTTATTACCTTCAGTCTGCATTCAGCCTGCATTGGAAGCTGATTAAAAACAAACTATGATTAATTTATTGCATCAAATCAATTATCTTTGCTCAAAGGCCCATTCTGATTGTGCTGTAGTTTAAGTAATAAAATATTTATAAAATAGTAAAAATATTTAAGTATAAAAAAGCTGAGAAATGTTGTTAATTCTTAGAGTTAATGAGTTAAGGCCTTTACACACTAGACATGTAAATCCATGCAGACATTTTGTCAGTTAACACCAACTACGTAATCTTACAGGATTTATTTCTTTGATCCAAGCTTGTTTTTTCCCTCAATTTTAAGATCTGTTGTAAACAGATCTGACCAATCAGAGCACTGCACAGCTCAAAACTGTGCATCGGTACTGGACATACAATGATGTGGAAAAAGTAAAATAGTACTATTTAAGCTCAGATACACAGGTAGAGTCTGCTCCGGGTCAACTGGCTCTCTGACGTGATTTCTCTGCCTCCTCAGATGTTTTCCCAACTCTGCCAATAGGTTCAAACTGGCCTGCTGACAACTTGAAATATGTATGAAAGCGGTTGTGATACAGCTTCAACTCCTGGATCAAACTATGGAATTCTTCCCACTGCTGCCTTGTCAATGGATGATCCCAAAATCTCTGTTTCTTCCTTTTCTTGTTTAGTCACATCAGGACCAAGTCATCATCGCTTGATGTCAACATTTTTTTACAGTGCACTTTTTGAGGACACATTTTCTTTTTTCTCCACACTATGGGTCACAGATTTACATATTAGTAATGATTAAATACACCAAACTTTCCAGGTTTAACCTTTTATCTCTTTTGAAGGTTTTTACTGACGGTTCTGCTTATTTTTCTCTCAGAGTTTCATTTCTAAAATGTTTTGTTCCTAAAAGTGTGGCAATAATTTACTTTTTCTTGCAGCTGACGATGTTTTGTGACCTATGGAGCAATAAAAAGAGATATCAGAATTCTCTTAACAAAAATCTTTTATTGTTGAAAACTTATATGTGTCAGCATAGTTTCAAAAGAATTTGAAAATTTACTTTATCCAACATTTAGATTGTTGTTCTGGAAAAATATGACAGTTGGCGCATACTTAGATAAATACCTTGTCATTTTTAAATATCCAATTTCAGACAGCCTGTATTACAAAAAAACCCTTTTAAAGTAAATAATCAGATTTTCATTACTTAATTTGATCCTATCAGATATTAGTGTTTGAATTTTTGACTTAAGACCAAGAATGTGCTTTCTGATGTGACTCGACCCACAAAATCATGAACTGACTCTTAAGTTCTTGTGAATGTTTGTGCAAAATTTTTAATAATGTGTACCTCTGGTGATAACTGCTGCTTTTATTTAGATTTTCTTTTAAATGGATTTTATCACTTTTAACAGGCAGTAGTTTATGATTGTTTTTTAAAAAAAAATCACATTTAGAAAAGAATTGTAATAAAATGATGTTTGTGTGTAGGGCGCACAGTTGTCTTCTTGAGTGATCTCAAGAAAACCCCCAGCACTTCAGTGTGACTATTCCACATAAGTTCATTTCACTCTTTTGACTGAAGCCCATCAAACTTTAGCTGAAGAGTAGATTCCATTTCTCTTACACTCTTTTCTTGCTGCATACTTCTTCATTCTTATCTCTGCGTACGTGTGTGCCTCTTATGTGTGAAAGTGTGTTTTATACATCCCATCCACCATAAACCTTTTACCAGACCAGTTTTCAATCTGCCGTTTACTGGCAAATGGATTTGAAGTGGAATGAAGACACTGTTTGGCTCTCGCACAGGTTTACAAGTGAGCTGGATGGCCTGCGGGCCAATTGCAAACAACTGTGGAGGGGCACCCTGCTGGTTACAGTGGTTAACATGTTGACCATGAAATATGTCTCTTTACCCTTTGTTTCATCTTTAAAGAAACATCAGAACATTTTTGTGCCAAAATCTAAACTTTTTGTCTTTCTTTCTTCTTCTCTGTAAATTGAGGACGAGAATCAAATAAAAATCTTTGTACATTAATCTCATTATATGAAATATTTCTTTCCATAAATATTGAAGAAAAAGCTTTTATTACTAAGCTTTATGACTTTGTTGTCTTGGTCTGGCGGTAAGTGAGCTATCTGTATAAATAATGTGATTTGCAGCAGTTCTTCCTATAAACATCGAGTTGCTCAAAACCCCCCCCAAAAAAGTAAATGAACAATATATAGATTATATGTCTCCTTCTCGTCTCCTCTGAATCCATTTATGTCCAAGAAATCTCTCTCTATACGTCTTTCCTCTGAAACAAACACATTGGAAACACATTTTCGGAGAAATGTAAGCGCGGTAAGAGCACTCCAGGGCACCCAGCTACAAATCACAATAATCACTTTAGGTGAAAGATGTTTCGTTTACTTGTTCCACTTTGGTTTGCTTATAGTGTTTAAGCAATGCAGGTCAGAGACATAAACACATACATACGGAGGGAGATGTTTGGCATTAACACCCAGAGCTGCTCTCAGGCAACACGGCTGCTCCCGTCAAAGCCGAGCCGGCTGCTTCTACTCCTGTGTAATTGTCAGGTTTTTGCAGACAGCTGGACAAGTTCCAAATGATGGAGGAAAGTGTGCGAAGACATGTCATTCCACTGCTTCACCAACTGGCACCGAGCTACCCACTCTCCTTTCTTTCACAGTTTATTTCTCACTTTCTTTCTGTGTTTTTTCTCCACTGCCTCCTCCCTTTTTTCCTTTTGAGGACCCAACAACAGCTTTCCATAATTCTGAACACTATCCAGCTATTCTGTGAACGACTCGATCCCTACACTTTGCCAGAAGCTTTTTCTTCTTTTTAGGGATGTCTCAAAGCCAGCAAGTTGGGACAAATAAATCTTTTTGATTTATACCTTTAAGCAAGGCAAAGGCAGTATTAATTGCATAATTACCATCTGGGGCTTGGAGGGAAACTGCGACATAAGTTTAAGGAAATATGAGGACCACTGATATTAATTGCAATGTTTGTTACACGCCGTGTGGCATAATGGATGTGTCCCAGTCAAAGTCTGACACTTGAAATGTCCCTGGTATTAAAATCCCATTGGCGTGGCCTTTTTTTTTTTCCACACAGCCTGTTAATTGTTCTCAAATGTGACCTGTGCTGCTGTTGTTTAATACAGCCCAGACAGTCTGATTCAGACCCATATAGGAAACGTATGGCACAGGTCCTGGCTCTCATTGAGAGGAAAGAGAATCGGAAAGTATCTCGTCTCGCTCTTTTTGAATGTTTGATTGCTGCCAGTGGACACATGGATATGTTTAACACTTGCTGTTGTTTCGGGTTAAGCCTGAAAGTGTTGCCCCTTTTTGTTAATTTGAAAACCGGAGCTTTGTAGACCACCAGCCTGTGGCCATGCGTTTTTTCTTCTTCTTTTTTTTGTCTGTCTCTCTCTCTCTCTGTCTCTCTGCTTGTCACTGTAAAATCAAACCAGTTGTGGAAGAAACACAAGGAGCATTGCAATAAGCCGTCAGAGCTGGGGGTTAAATATTCTGATTCCAGTCCAAGCTTACAGATATTTTCCACGATTGGCAAATGATCAGCTTCACATTCTTTTGTTGTACTGCAATTGTTTTCTGCACCACTAAACAGATGCCAAAATAATGCACAGTGGATGGTGTTGGTGCAACTACTGAAAGACTATTTGCCACTGTGCCATAAGAATATGTTATCTTATTACAAGACTACTGTGTGTGCCATCTGGGACTTCTTCAGCATCCTCTCCATCACAGCTGAATTTCTCAAACAAGCGACACTGCTTAAATCACACCTCTAATTTTCCATGAGCCCTGTAGATCAGCCTGGACCATGTAAAGGAAACACTCTGGTCCACAACCAGGGTACAGCGTCGACACATGAACAGCTCAGAGGAAAGCAAAGAACAACTTGGCAGCCTTGGTTGCAGGTGATAAAAGTTTAATGGTTTGTTTTGGAGCTGGTCAGAGTGTCTGAGGGGTGTAAGCCTCTCCCCTCTGACCTTCTCTGCAAAGAGCCAGAGTATAAGGCCAACCCTTGACCCTTACAAACCCACCAGCTCACGTTCCTGCCACGTGCCTCCGCACCACCCATTTTACAGCAAGGCTATATGGTTTATGGCCAAGTAAATGCAGAGACCTGATGTTAATGAGAGCTCCTCAACTTAGTTACCCTACAGCCCTGAGTGCTGGCGGCTAACGCTAACAACACTACAAGAGACACATTTATTAAGACAGTAAAGCTCTGCTGAATGTCAATTAAGTGTCTGAGTTTGGGGCTGCAGCATTACAGGTTGTGTCATTTACAGTTATTACACAACAATACATACAAGGGTTGGCATGACCCATAGTGCTGTGTTTCAGACTTCCACTGCTGGTAATAAGGGGCTCAGTTCAGATGGTCTCTGCCCCAGCAGTGAGTCAGACAGTCTGGGTTTGAGGTAATCACTCCCTCTCTTTCCATCTTCATCTTCTTTCACTCAGACACCAGTCGGGCCAAGAAGAACCAGGAGACCGATGGTGGGGATTACCACTTCATGTCCAAGCAGCTCTTTGAGACGGACAGCCACACCAACAAGTAAGCAAAACTGATGAATTCAATCACAACACACATTCAGACTTTATACGGCAGAGATGAACAATTGTTATTCATGTCCTGGCCAAAACATTAGACTTTATATTGGTTTTAATTTGCTGTTTGTCATCCATTCTGCCGAATACATTTTAAACATATTCTTTTAGTAGTCACTGAAAATTATCACTGATAATAATTACAAAGGTTTACATCCAGAGGTGGACTAATGTACGTTTTTCCACATAAAGGATCATTGTCACTGGGATAAAAAATCATATCATGTTTCATGCTTTCATTACAGTTTATTCAGATGTGTGATTTGGAGGATATGACAAATTTCTAATATTTTACAAATGCAGGAAAAAGTCTATTATAAACATACCTTCTTTATAGTTTATTACAATGGAGAAAGCTTTTATGAATTTTTCTGGTGAAATTGTATTCTTGTTCATCACCATTTCTCAAAACTTTATTCTTAATGTTTTAAATAATCATGGAAACTTAATAATAAAATTGAAAAAGCTGGTGCTCCTCAGTGACTTAAAAAAAGTCTATTTTGAAGATACAGAAAACCCTTAAGAACACAAACTTTTATATCTAAAAATCTTTTTATAAGCCTCTTTAAAAAGGTCCTATAATGCTCATTTCAATCCTTATTCCTTCCGGGGCCTTTGTGTAGCCCCTCAGTTCATCCACAGTCAGAAATTAACCTCTTTTAGTGGCTCTCCCTTTGAGGCCGACCTTCCTGCTTTCTGGTGGCTGTAGCTCAGGTGGTAGAGCAGGTCAGCTACTACCTATTACCTATCCATCGGAGTGTGAATGTGCATGAATAGAAAATGTGCTTGTATGAATGGGTGTGATTGGGTGAATGAATTAGTTGTACAAAGCACTTTTAGTGCTCAGATAGAGTAGAAAAGCGCTATATAAGAACCAGTCCATTACTGATTGGCTTCCCCTCACAAACAAAAGGTTTTTGAAGGATCTGCGAGCTTGCTGACATCATCAAGAGCTAAACAAATATTCAAGGCCTAAGGTTTTAACTCAGGGGGATTACTTTCCCAAATGCTGACTCTGGACATAATAATGCCCCATCAGCCATAATAGGGCCACCAGTATACAGTAGTTATGCATATCTTAACTACATGACACAGTCATCACAATGTTTGATACACTTTGTGTTTGAAATATGTGATATTGAGTTCTAATGCAAACAACAGTCCTACTCAGTGTGTGCTCTTAACCGCTAGAGGCAGAGCAGCAGTGAGAGCTGCACTCTGACTGGTCCCATGCTTGCTGCCGCTGTCCAAACACACCCTGCCTGCAGTCGTCTCTGTGTCTCTGTAACCGAGTGTGAGCTGGTGTTGACAGGGTCGGGTCCTGTGCTGGTAACAGATCTCCAGACAGTGGCCCCAAGGTCTACTGTCTCTGCTTCCTCCTTCCCTGAGGCACTCGCCCTGAATGCAGCCACACCACGGCCCGCCTTGACATTTGCGGCCAACAAATTGAAATGCAAGTTGTAATAGTCACGGGAATGATTGATGTCTTTCTGCTGGTCTCACACGAGCTGGAGGGGAAAAAAACAGAAAAGCAGCACAGTAGGGTGCACATACAAAACATTTATGCACGCAAACGCACACATACAGGAGATATGACAGAGGGAAGCCTGCGGTGGTGAGTGCATACAGAGTGTCAAAGCATGCAGAGAGAAGAAGGGAAAGGGGGGCTGTATATTTAGGCCATGTTGCGGTGTAGGTCGAGGCATGCAATGTTTTTCAGGGAATCGGAGGGGTGAGTGACAGAGCTGTGATGTGGGGTAGATGCGTGGGACACTGCACGCTGAAATTACAAGGCAGCAAAGTAGAGGAGGAATGAGATGAACTTGTTTGCGTTATGCCTCATTGCATGCAGCAGAAACAATGCAGCGAAAGAGGCTCTCTGCGTCGGGGCCCACAACAACGTGTGTTTAGCTTGAACAACTTTCCCAAGGGAAGCCCTGTTCTGTTTTAAAATGGCAACTGTCCATCCTCTCAATATAGAAAAACCTCCACTGGCATGCTTTACGGTAATCTATATAACATCCTGCCTGACAAAGAGCACAGAATGCTTCAAGGTGTGAGCTTTTCAATGCAGGCTACTGTAAGCTCTTAAATAAATTTCCCATAACCGTGTATGAGGTTTTTAGAGTCTTAAGCTTCCCTTTAAAAAAAAAAAAAAAGCTGAGTAAAACTTTCTTACATGGGCAATTACCATAAAACGTTCTTTTTTACATGGCATCAGTCACACAGAGGCAGTCATTCTGTCCGACACTCGTCAAGTGCAGACTGCAAGCATACGTCCTATTAGCTCCAAATTCTTTCCACGTTGTTACTCTCATGTCTCTCTCTTTTTTTTCTCCTCCTTGTTTCCAGCTAAAAATACTCTGGTGGCTGATTGGTGTGAAAGGGAGAAGATTATCTGGTGGAAAAGTGTTTGCTTGCATGCAGTCGTTCGTTGAGCTGAAATCCTCGAGAATTAAGGCAGGGAAGGTTTTGGCATTGCGAAGCTTTTTGGTCTTTCTGGAACAAACAGGTGTTACTGATTGAAAGGGTAGCACAGAAGATTATATAAAAACATGCTCGGCCAAAGCGTCTGGTTTTCAAAGTTTCGCTAAAGAATGCTATCTTCAGATCTGTCAGCGGTTGAAAGAGTAATCCTCCTGTCTCGGTGGATTTGTAGGGTTTTTATATATCATTATTTCTTAGATGAATCTCTGGAGAGTGCTGACACAGACGAGCAGATTAGGGCAAGATTCTAATGTTTCTCCCGAGGGACGTTAGTTTTGCATTAGAACCAAATCCCTCCACAAAATAATGATCAAAAAATGTGTTTTCTCGCTTGATAATCTTCTCATCTCCCCTCTTTTTGTGTCTCAGTTTCATTAAGTCTGGTGAGTACAAAGGGAATTACTACAGGAGAAGTCTGGACTTGATACGCTCAATCCTCTCAAAGAACAAAGTGTGCTTGTTGGATGTTCAGCCTCGTGTTAGTGACACAAACTCTTCCTCTGTATCCCATTCTTTCTCACCATCCCTGTACTGTACTCTTAGGCTTTTTGGCACCTACCTATCTTAGAAGCAGATCTCCCTGTTCCTCAGCTCACCTAAAGGGCTGGTTTGTTTGCTGAGTTACCAAAGTGGCCTTCTAAAGAAGTCATTTTCAGGGGAGCAATTACGCTAATTTCCTCTATTTGAAGATTTCCTCTTTGGCTTATGTGACTTGGATGGTGGCAATCAGAGTCTGCACAAATGGCCAGCTTGATGCTGAGCCCCAACAAAGCCCTGAGCATGATTCCTGTCAAATTAAAGCTTTGGACCCATATCGTCCAGTCTCTGCCCCAACAGACCTTCTCTGTTTGTTTTTCCTCAGTGGATAATGACACACATGCACAAATACGGCATTACATACTGTAGATTAGTTTGGCACGTTTTCAAACCACCCAGGCCCAAGCAGAATCGGAGGAAGGAGTCTGTGAAAGCTCATGTGGGTACATTTAGCTCCGTGTTTTTTTGTCTTTTGGCGTTCATTTGTGATATTGTGTGTGCCATGAACCTCCACAGTGAGGCCATTTCTTAAACATGACTCATAGATCAGATCAGTAGCAGTGTCAAAGCATGTTATTGCTCCCATGTTGACTTACTGAGTGACTGATGAAAGCTATGCTTCCAGCGGTTCCTCTGCTGCCTCTCCATTGGGTTTTTATCCATCTTGTTATCAGTTGTGGGTTTGGACCCACTGATATTAGCACAGTGAGAAGCCTGGATCATTGTGCCAGAACCAGAGGAGCCCTGACGCCACCGCTAATCAAATCTGGCCTCTCTCCTACCTCTGGGGGACCAGATTGGTGATGTTATTTCAGAAAATTGTCACCACAAAGAAGAGACAGGCAGATGTGAAAACATATATATCCCCCGCTAGCTTTTAAAACATGCACAATTAACAGTTAACAATAATAATAAAAAAAAAATACTACATCATAGATCTACTCAGAATTATGGAAAGTAGGTCTGTTTTATTAGTAATTAATCTGCCTATTTCCCCTCATCATTTTGCTTATTCATTCAGGAGAGGTCAATACGTTGATGAGTAATGTATCGCAAATTTATGATTTAATGTTGAACAAGAGAAAGAACTGAAGAAAAGCCTCCACTCTTCTGTCTCTTCTGTCTCTTCTATGTCTGTATGTGCCTGTTTGTCTGTGTCTATAGGTGTTCACTGTTCGTAGACATAAACTACACCTTTCTTAGCTGCTACTTCAAAGCACATTGTGCGCTGTCTGTCCTGCGTGCTGCACAACAACTTTCAATATTTAGTATTTACTGCTGTTCACACTCAGCTAGATTAACGTGATGGTGTTGTGTTTAGTATGTTGCTTTGTTTTTGTTTGGTTTTTTTTGCTTGTCTTCTCTTTTTTTTCTCTCAACAGGTGATCCAGGAGATTTTTTTTTTTTTCTTTCTCTTTGTCTTTATAAGTGCCCTTTCTCACTGTCCCTTTTCCCTTCTGTTTTTCTTTTCCTTCCTCTCTTTCTTTCTCCCTTTCCTATCCCCCAGTCATGTCTGTCCCATCTGTAACAACTGAAAATAAAATAAATAATAACAACAAAGTTTGATCAAATGGACCAATACGGCAATGCCATGATGATCCATTTGGCAAAATAAATCCATTTGGTATCCTTGTTGGTCTTCAGACAACAATTCTGACGGCTTAAGAACCAAATGGGACAGAAAAAAAAAAAAAAAAAAAAAAGCCTCCACTCTTCAGTGTTTGCAGAGCTGTAGTCAGCAAACAGTTTTCCTTAAAAATAGAAGAGAAGAAAAGATTTATTACCAATCAGCAAACTCTGTTAGGAAGGGTCATGTGACAACCCCATATTGGAATCATTATCACTTTTACAAGTGGACAACCAATTGAGGGGAAAAAATCACACTATTTTATTTAATTTTTAAAACATTTTCTAAACTCTGTTCAGAAAAAAGCAAAACAAAATCATAATGGGCAAAGACAACAAAGAGAACAGGGTTTTTTCATACAGAATCCCTATCAGACTTTTATAAATAAAATGTGTAGTTTAGAGTGATTTGAGTCCTTATGGAGACAATGACAGGAAAAGACTACTGTGTGGTTAATTAGTAACGTGTTTATAACATGTGGCCACTACTTTATAAGTAACATTTGACCAGTGTTATGTGATTTGTTCTGCCGCTGCATGATGCATTTTTAGCCTGAGGTAGATCATGCTGCTTGGTTGATTCAAACAAATGTTTTCAAAGTGCGGCCTTTGGACAAATGGCAGTTTTGAAGACCAACAAGCAATGCCTACAATCCTGTACATTTCATTCAATCACAGCTCACGTGATACTGTGATATAGAAATATTTCTCTTCATTTTCAACAGTTCTGTTTGAGCTGTTATAACAGTTAAACCTTCCTAAAGTTGTCAAATCAAGCATAGCATTACTTCAGACAGCAGTCAAACTCAGCTGCAATGCCAGCACATCAGCAGATTAGCTGATCTTAATTCCACATCAGTTGATGGCTCCGCTGATGCATTTCTACAAATTTCTCTACAAATCTCATAAAAGGCACACCATTTAAGTTGCTTTAGCCTGCCTACAGTTGTTGCACATTTGCAAGTTACTTTTCAACCCACCTCCACTCCAGGTTGTTTCTGTCCTAATCACTGTTGTAATCACATTTTATTCCTGCTGAGGGCCCTGTGCTACTCTGTATTCACAAATGTATGTAAATTACAACAGTTGGAAATAATAATAACTATGGGCGTAATTCCCCTGCAGTTAAATGCAATGCAATTGCAGGCTTACTTGTGGTTGCTAAGATATTTAAAAGTAGAATGGGATGCTTTCAGGCCCCTCTTCTGGGGAACCAGCTCCCAATTTGGATTTAGGAGACACACACCCTCTCTACTTTTAGGGTTAGGCTTAAAACTTTCCTTTTTGATAAAGCTTATAGTTACGGCTGGATCAGCTGACACTGAACCCTCCCTGCAATGTGTCTATGCTGCAAGGGGCTTCCTATGTTGCACTGAGTGTTTCTTCTTCACTCACCTCTTTTACCGTCTTTGGTGTTATTGTAGGCTCTTTACCTTACAATATATAGGACCTTGAGGTGACTGTTGTTTTGATTTGATTCTGATTTGGTGCTGTATAAATAGCTGCATTGTATTTCATTTGAAATGGTATCATAATTATATTTACCTACAAATACATAAGGGTATGAGTAGAATGAGTAGGTAACAACTATATACTGTAAGTAGATTCAACATTTAAAATTAAAATTATTTTTATCTTTTTCTTGCACCTCTAAAAGTACAGTGTACTTGCGATGGAGGCTGTGGAAATATTGCTTGCTTTTTGTAAAATTACTATGAAAATGCACAGTACATAAAATGGATTTTTTTTAAAAGCTGGAGAAACAAACAAACAAAAAATATGAATACATGATTTACTGTTCAAACTTTGTTAGGACCATCCAATCGGAAGAAAGTTAGAAATAAAGCTTATGTGTAAATTCAATAAGAAAGATTTGTCATCAATCATCTGCAGGTTTTCCTGGATGTTTGCTAATAGTCTGCTATGTTTAAATCACTTACACCTTTCCACACTGTCTAATCATTTTCTTGTCCTTTTCCAAGCCAATCAGCCTCCATTCTGTGTCATTTAAATCTCAGTGCTCTTCTGTAATTCTGCCTTTTTGGTTTTGGGATTTTGGCACCACATGGTGCTTTACCTGCAGCAGAGTAGTCTTTGCTGCTGTGGTGTCACACAGAACCGCATCCAAACCTCTGTCTTCATTTTCACTATGCAGTAATGATTGGTTATCAGAATCTAATCACCAAATTGCTCAACTTGTTTCTGTATCTCAATAAATCATCTTTAGTCTTAAATGATTGCTCCTTACTGAACTGTGAATGATACAAAGCTACTCAGGTAGAGTCAAGAATAAAAATGTGTAACTGGAAATGAGCAGAATAGCTTCAGCTTTAATTTAGATGATCGCAGGAAACCACAGTCATCAGGTACTCAAGCTGATTATCCCAAACTGGATTGTTTCTAATCGGTATTCAGATTAGATGAATATAATTAAATTAAAAAAGAGGGATACAAACATGAATGCAGTGGAGGTTAAATGTAGTTTCCGTGGCCCAAAAAGTGTGAACACTGAAGCTGCAGATGACAGATGACATTGATGTTTGTACATGGTAATAGTCAGTTTGAGATAAGATGGTGTTATACCATATAAAACAAATGGATTTGCAATAATATAATTAAAAAAAAAAAAAAGAAGAATGCAGTCTGTGTGCTTATTGTGTGTGTATGTGTGTGTGTGTGAGAGAGAGGGAGAGAGAGAGAGAGGGAGAGAGAGAGAGAGAGAGATGAGGTCATTCTTTATATGCCTTTATCCCTGCCCAGTAGAAAGACAGATGAAATCAATTAGCTGGTGTTCGGTGCTGCTGTGAAGTTGACGGGTTGGGGGGTGGAGGTGTGAATGTGGATGATGGTTTTCCCAGCAGCATCGGCCTGGGGTTTTCTTGCTCGTGTGTCTCACTCACCACGGGTAACACGCCCGGGTCAGCCTGATGGGATACAGGAGGTGAGAAACATAAGGAGTGAGGAGAGCAGAGAAAGGGTCAGCAAAGAGATGGAAACTGACTGATGGCAGCACTGGGGGTGTGAACCAGAGCTTGCAGAGGTATGACACTTTATGCAGCTGTAGCATCACACTTTTGTTTTTTTTCTTAGACTATATATAAAGTAGATGGACACAAAATTAAAATATATTACATTTCTTAGAATTTTATAATGATATCCATGTCCAATATCTCTTAAAGTGACAGTCATTAATGTTCCGGCTATCAGTGTGTCGGCACACTTGGTTTTCACTTACTGTCAGTGCAGAAACACAAGCATTGCAAAAAATCCCATGGACTGGGTATAAATGGTTTATTATACACTAAGTAAATTTTGTGGTTTATTGTCCTGAAGGTTCACTTTAAAGAAAATGAAGCTTCAAAGATGCACAGTATGTATTACTGTCAGCAATGGGAAAAGATAGGAAACTGGATCTGCCCATATGTGGCACAGCAAACAGGTTGCCAACTTTTGAACTAAACCAGAATGGACCATGGAGAAATCATGACCTGGCATGAATTAATTTCCCCACCACAACCCCAGAAAAATGAAAGACATGGTAATAATTAGACCTGATCTGAAATGACCTGAAAATAAGCAGTCTCTGGCAATGACACTATGATGAACTACCAGTCACACACATGCAATCTGCAGTGATACAGTCTCATGACTTAGCCTCTGGAGACAACTGCCAATATTTCAGGGCTTCTGGTATAGCCAGCAGACATCTGAGCCAAAGGGGTCATTGTTTAGGAATGTAGAAAAAATTTGAAAGCTAATAAAAAGCTAAAATTGACGAACTGATAGTTAGTCAAGTCATATTCACACAAAATACAATAGGATCCGACTTATTGAGGCGTAATTTAGTGCATTTATGGGTAATAAGTGTTGAGGAAAATGCTAGAGTACAATACACTTTCAACTAGAACATGCAGCTAATATATGGTTGAAGGTCAGCTTGTTAAACCTTGATACAGACACAGCGTCAGCTTATACTATTCACACAGGTAAACATAATTCTGTCTCAGTCTGCTCCTTATTTCCCAGTGGGTCTTGAGAACAATAAGCTTTAGTTGTCAGAAGCAATCTGGTTGTGAACAGTCTGTTACAGTTTTAATGTCCCTTTATTAGCTTCTGTTATTCTCTCATGTAATACAAATATACCTCTATAAAGCTGTGTGACAGGGGGCTGTATTTCAACCAGGTAACAAACAAAGTTTCTGTGTAAATGTTCATGTACACTGACAAAACCAAACCCATCTCACATTTACTATTAAAGAAAGGGAAGCTGTTGTTGGGCAAGTCGTCCCAGACATTTTCAATCCACCGCCAGCTGTATTTTTCTTTGCAAGAGACAGGTCTGCTTTAATGATAAAGGCTGAGGAACAGTCGTCTCATTGTTTCAGTTGAGCTGGCTGGAAGCGTGATGTGAAAACAAGCAAAACAATCTGATGTAATGCAAAATCCCAGCTGTAATGTGGTTAGCATAGAAACTGGCACCCAATCTGAAACAACCACAGGCATTTCAAAGTGATTTGAGGAAATCTGTTTGGTTTCTGACACTTTTTTAAAATGCAAAGACAGGTGGGTTTTATTGGAACAACAAAGCAGGTGTCCAGCAGAGAACGTGCTCAATGTGTTGGTTTTAAAAGAAGATAATAAGGCTGACATGTGCTGCTTCATGCCACTGAAATGGGTAAAGATTTATAGTCCTGTAAGGCAAAAGCAACAAATGTATAAAGACTACAACTAAAAGAATTACAATAAAAACAGAGGGAACGTTCACCTAAACTGTGACTCAGTATTTTGTTGCTGTGCAATGAAATTTATCTATGCTGTGACAAAGTACTTAAACAGGCACAAGATACTACATCACTTCATGTGGAAATTAGGCCACCTAATGGGAATAAACGAGCCCCGTGTGTGCTTTTTCTCAAGTTTGGTCCTCCAGAAGAGGCATCAGTTCAATCTCCTCTTTGAGGAGAGTGACCTGGAATTCAGTGCCAGACAGTAACCTCGCTGAAGTTTCTGTTCACTCTCATTTTATTTATCCCCTCACCCCTTTCTTCCTAAACTAGTCTTAGGTCTCTATTTTCTTTCCATCTCTCAAACCCAGCTTGCTGTCCCTAAAACAGCTTCCTGCTCTGATTAATGTTCTTTTTACCTGGAGGCAGGAACAGGGATACATATAACCTGCACACAGTTTCCCAGGTTTGTTTAGGACAGGTCAAGGGAGTTGTATTTCTGGCACTGGACACAGTGGTCATCTGTAAGACTCCCTTCAACAGTGAAAGTCCTGTGGATGCTTCAGTACAGATTACCGTAGCTGCACTGTGGAACAGATTGCTCCACAGGCCCACAAATCTTCTACACGGGATGATAAAACCATCACATCTTCCTCACCAGGGATAACAGAGTGTAGGATAGTGTGTGGGTTGGTGTTTGTAAGGTAGATACATGGTAGACATCTGGGCAGAAAAACCAGACAAGGCTTTTCTGAATGTCACAGCGACTGAGGGTTTATATTTAGCTGCGCAGCTAATCCATTATGAAGCGGAAAACCACCAGAAACATTCTGAAGGAACTGCTGGCTGGAAGAAGCATCTCTAAAAACTGAGCCATTTAGGATTTTGAAACTTTTACGAGCCCGTGTTTATGTGTGTACACATCACATGTGCACACTCAGCTTGATCCTGCAGGCGTGCGTGTGTGTGTGAGAGAGGTTTTGAGCATGAATGTGCATCTGTGTATTTATAATTGTCTGTTTGGCAAAGGGGTTCACTATAAAACCCATATCTGTCCTGAAATCTAAGGTTGAGTGTTCCCAGTAAAAACATAAAGCTAAATCAGTGCAGCCACTTTAGCCGTGCTGTTGCACTGAGAGCAGAATCAGCCAGGACCCACACAGCTGAAACCAGAAAGTCTTCAAGTGACTACCGCAGAGAGATACCTAAGCTCTTTCAGAACCCTCTATCTATGAATACAGGAGCACCTGGTAGGCCATATTTACTCCCAACCTGATAAAAATATGTTATTTTGCTGTGCCACACAGTTAGCACGTGGTTTTATTCTTTACACTGCATGGCTGATTTGCATATTGACTTGGAAAACTCTACATGCCCTGAAAGACCTCTGTGAAAGACTCCATGTTAGGAAGCAAAGATTTTATGAAGCTTCCTAATATAGTTTTGAACGTTCTGACAAAAGATGTGTCTTGAGGGGCGGGGGGGTCTCAATAACGTAACTGGACTACATTTTAAATTACAGACGTACTGTAAACTAACCTCTCATTACTAGCTCTTTAACTCCACCACAGCCTCAAATGTGTAAAAAAATCTTTAGTTTTCCCATTGTTTCTTACTCACTTATTTTCAATTTGTTTTTGATAAATTCCACACATTGAAGAGGACAGTTTGCCACATTCTCACGTCTATACAATACCGATACCTACAGTGTTTTGTTTGCTTTTTAAAGTTGTCACAACCTTACAGTAAAGTCATTTAATGTAGTTTCTGTTGCAGTGTTGATTCTTAACAGCCCTTGTATCTACTCCTAGCAACCAAAGTAAGAGCTTTTTAATGTGGGGTAAAAAAAAAAACCCAAACAAAATAAACAAGCAAAAAACAGGCCGTTGCCAACTGCTCATAAATTCATTTTCTTTCAAAGATTAAAAAAATAACAGCAAAGTGCCTGAGTACCTGAGTTGGAGTAAAGTTATTAGGTCTGTTTCAAATGGTCTACTACATGGTTACCGCTAGGAGTACCTGGATGGTGTTTCTCATAAAGATGTTGGAGCATCGTATGAATATGAAGAACATGGGTTTAAAGCAGGTCACACTGGCATAACTTTTTAACTACACTACAAGGACAAAAGTATAGGGCTATACTCTAAATCTTTGAGTCCAAGTGTTTTCAGTTCCACATGTTTGTTAAATCATGCACATAGACATGCAATTTGCCTTTAGGAACCACAGCAACTCTGTAAAAAGTTACAGAGCAGGGTTTCTGGGTGTTGAGATGCATAGTGCATAAAATTCACCAATGTTCTGCTGAGTAAGTGACTGCAGAGTTCCAGACCTCCTCCAGCACTAACATCAGCAGAAATTGGTGCACTGGGAGCTTCATGGCATGGATTTAATGACCAAGCAGCTCCTGTAAGATAAATATATCGAATGTAAGGCTACTGCATCACTCGCCATCGTTTCCATTCATCCATCTTTTATGCGGAAAATCGAAGCTATTTCATAAACACCAAAGAGTCTAGTGTCTGTGTGGTTTGAATTGTCGTCTTGTAAAAGAATTTAGTATTAGAGATGAGGTTGAAGTCCTAACAAGTTGTAAGTATTTGCAAAATACTCAAGCTAATGACCAAAAGTTGCTAACATCATTTCTGATACCCCTACAAAATTCACACATTTCCCAAGTAATGCAGCTGTACTTACAAAAGGATCTGAAGTAAGACACAATGATTGATCCTCAAGCCTCAAGGTGACAATCCACTGACCGACACCTATAGCTGTAGCTGGCACTAAAGTTGAATTCTGCCCTGTCTGAAGATAATGTTCAGAGCTGTGTTGTTGCTAACATGTTGTTTTAGACATTTTTGAGTAACAGGTCAGTGAATTCTGAATGCAGACATAACACAGTATAGCAATTATATATATAAAAGACTTGAGCCTTGATCCAGTGTATATTTTTTCATATTTTTCATTTTTCCCTTGGGGTCATGAATTCAAGAGTCGCTCGTGTTAACATCAAGGTCAAATCTGATGTTCACATCAAATCAAGTCAGATCCAGGACTGAACCCACAGCTCTGAACCATATCATTATCGCTTCCAGGCATATGCCTTCAAAAATAAAAAACTGCGGACTGAAAACCAAATCTGTACCATGTCCATTTTTGTCAGCTTTTACTTCAGTGTGAACTCCAGTAGAGTTGGTGAGCTGTGCAGGAAGTTCATACAACCCAGACTCAGTGCTGTCCACAAGCTGTCATTTCCCCATCGTGCATATAAAATCCAGACTGGCAATGATGTATGTTTTACATGTCTGTATTTTGTAAAATGATGGTTGTGTTTTGTCCTTGGCTTATTTTTAAGATATTTTCTTTTCTTTGTGAATTGGATGACCATGTGTATTTGGTGCAGGAAATAATGAAAATTCCTTGAGGTCAAGTTGTATGGAGAAGTTTTAGTGCGTGGTCTGTGCCAGGGCTCATGTGTGGGTGCCATGTCTTTGGGAGTTTATATCTGGTGCTTTGTGTTTATTGTGCGTTCAAGGTTGTGCAATTTGTGTTTACAGCATGTGAACTTATCCCCCTTCTTGTTTACTATGGCAAGTGTTTTGTCTTTGAAGCAGATAGACTGTATGAAATTCTCATTTCAGTGTCTCTGCTTTTATCTGTTTTGTGTTTTTAACTTCCATCTATTTTGTCTCTTCCCTCTTTTCCCAGGAGGAAGACTTTCAGGAGATGGTGAACACGGCCCAGACAATGGAGACTCAGTACAGCCATCTCTTTGAGATGGTTATAGTCAACGACGACCTTGATGTTGCCTTCAGCGAGCTGCAGTTGGCACTAAAGAAAGTGGAGACAGAGACACACTGGATTCCAGTCAGCTGGACTCACTCCTGAGAGACATACTGACTGTAAAAGGAGAAAAGGGAAGCGCTTTGACAAAAATATGCAGGTTTTCTATCTTTTAAAAAAAATATTTGCCACGGACGGTGTTGGGAAGTAAATCAGGAATAAAACAGTGCCTGGCTGCTGTGTCGCCATACCTGAACTGCATCGAGCTAAAAATAAGCTTGTGCCTGGGATCAGGTTGGATTTAGACCTCAGCTGTGGTCTGGAAGCTCCAGGTCTGACCAGATGTGATCGGGTTGTGGCTGCAGGCTTCTTTCCAGAATCTAAGACTTGGAAATTGATCAGGGTCTCAGTCTGGGTCACACAACCATGGCCACAACTTGGAGCTCCTTGGTGCAAACCAGAATGTGGAACAAGTTTGGACCATCGTAGCACCAGCAGTCCTGCCAGCACATCAGTAATCCGGCCAACCAGGACTCCTTTAGTGGTTTTCTGACATTAGACCATTAGAAACCAAAGGGATTGATGTATTTCTTCTTTGTGGACAACTTACATGTGTTTGTCTGTAATAGAGCACAGCACCAGGGAAAAGAGGAGAAAGGAAAACATGCTTACCTTCTGTCCTACTAGACTTTTGTACATCTAAACTCTTCCATGACTGTTATTCCAAGCAAAGCACTGTCAGGTACACTTTTGAGAAAGGGCAATAAGTGTAGTTTTATTTAAAAGTAATTAATATATTTTCCAATATCCGCTAGTAGTTTTTTTTTATTAAATACATTTAATATACAATTATTGTGACTTTAACATTATCTTAGCTGGAACCATCTCTCTGATAGCTTCTTTCACTAGAATCTCTTTTTTCAATCTAGTGTTTTGATCTCATCACTCCAGTCTAGTTTTTTTTTTTCTTACAGAGCACACACAGTTGTGTTTTTTGGTGTTGTAATGTCCATTCAAAAGCATTGCATCTTTATCATTTGAAGTTCCAAAACTGGACACTCTTGGATGTCAGGTAGAGGAAACTATTGACAACTATGTTTTATTAGAGTGGAGTCCTTATTTTTACTAGCATAAAAAAGCTTTATCAAAGTACACTACCAGGATTTTAACTTAAGTAGCTGGATCTGATTTTATGACTATTAGGAGTTTATTGTTCATTTGAGTCACTCACTCCAGGCCTCTCTTACTCATTTTTAAACCAGCACTTTTCTTGGTAAGCTTTGATCATAGATTAACATAACGTTAAGATCTGGGATATTGATTTCCAACACAACTAGCCACTTAGTCTGACTCTATTATCAACATTGCTACAACTCTTGTAGCTTCAGATTTTGCTTTCTTCTCAATTCTGGGATGAGCTGATTGCCCTTTATGTCTTTAAAATCAAGTGGACTTATTTAGCTAAATTCCAGCTATATTCTTTGTTTGCTAGAATATAAGTTTCAGGAAAAAATCCATTCATATTTCATTCAGGAAAACTCCAGGCAAGTGTAATCTATTTACACCCCAGCGTCCAGCTATAGATGTGTGCCAAATTACTAACTCAGATGTGACTGGACCTTTGAGAACCAAGGTTGTGAAAGGGTGGAGTCAGTGGGGGTGGTAAAGGGGGGCTCTTGAGAAGTTCAGCTTGCAATGCACTGGAGGATTCAGCAGGCCTCCGCTTGATGATGTTCCAAAGAAATCCCTCACAGATCCAAATCAGGTTCCCTAGCCTTAATGTTTCCTCTTTTCCACAGTGCTCACTTTGAGAAAAGAACAGAGCAGAAGGAGAGGAGGGGGCTGTTATGGTCATGGTGGATAAGGACACAGCAAGGTGAGGGAGGAGGAAGGTAGTGGGAAGGTCAGGAGAAGGTAATGGCACTTACTCAGGCCAAAGGGAGGAAGTAGTTAGTCCGCACATTGCTTCTTTTAAATGTCTTCCACTTACTTCTTCTTCCTAATTAGGATAACAGAGAAACATATATACTCTAAGTCTGCTTTTACATACAGTAATATGACACTAACCCTCCATACTCCCCAGGCTAAACACAGTCTCAGTGAACGAATGGTCAAATAAGCAAAGTTTTTCTCTCCAAAAGCTATCGAGTTCAGTGAGCTATGTTTGTCACCCCGAGTTGTCCAGGGTACAAATACTAAACTGTGATATGTAATATGAAAAGCGCTCCAGTGCTCTACATCATTTTAGCAACCATCTCTAGGGTAGAGACTGTCACAGACGTGAAGCAGCCTAGCTGTTACCTAGCTTTTATCTAAGGTCTTGTTGCATAACATGGTTTTACTCGGCATACTCCAGTTCATGTCTTTATTCACCTACTATCTCATCTGCTCCATTTTTTCCCCAAATGTTTATTTGACTCTGCCTGACTTGAAGCTGACAAGCAATGTTTTGATAGCACTACAGTTCCCCTAGAAAGGAAAGTTGCTCCCCACACCCCCGAGACATTTGTCAGTAACAAACGATGAGCTCCTTGATGCTGTGTCATGAGAGGTAGTGACTGACATACTGTTTTGCTTCCTGGTTCCTCGATGCAGTTAGCATGAACCTAAAGGAGCCCACACCATTTTCAGAGTGATGAGGAGGTGGAATCTGCCCAGATGCTGTGCTTTATTCACTTCCAGCTCTGGAGGCCAGAAACATGTGTTCACAGATTAGGTTTCCTATGAAAGTGGATAACAAAGGGAGGAGAAACAGCCACATATGCCAAGGTACTTTAGAAGAGCGATGATGTAATACTGAAAAATACTATGTATATACATACAGGTCTACGTATATGATGAAGAAATAAAAAAGTAAGTGGCCGTGCAGTTCTGTAAGTAGTAGCAAAGAATGAGTTGAGTTCATAAATCTTCATATAAAAGTCATAAAAGTCCGCCTGTAGCCCCTGACTGATTTAAGGTAACTAATCTTTTTCATTCTCTTTAATCATCTTTCTTTGATATTCCTTGAGAAGTGAGCTGCCATGTGAGTAAAAGGCCAAGCAGTGCCTTCACCAGCTCAGGCATGAACAGGCACTTGCTCCCTCTCTATTCCTCATTTAAACAGAACTTGTAATGAATCTGAGGATTTATAAGTAGCAAAATTCCGCTTTTTCCTTAAATCCCTAAGATTAATATTGCTCTGTTGCACTGCAGTAAAATCTCACAAATCTTTTGATGTGCTTGATATATTTATTTTCATGTCCATAAATCCATGCATTAACTGAACCCACTGTTTAGCAGATTATGGCCAGTGCAAGAAGGAGGAGAAACATTGCAAAAGTCAGAAAGCCCATCCCGAGCCCAGCGATGTGTCACAGAGGTTCCCTGAATGTCCCTGATTCTGGAACTGTTAAAGCAAAATGCCTCTGCCTCGCTTTACAATATGTGCTGCAATCATTTTGATTTACTGCCTTAAAATGACTGTGTTGAGGCCAATATCCTAAATGGGGCTCAATGAGATACGTCCTGCCTCTGTAACATAACAAACTGTACATCATGAGCATCAGAAGAATGCCTTGTGCGTAAGAAGGAAGAGGAGTCCCGCTGAGATTCTCCATCTTTTTCCTGAATGAGCCTTTCTCTCTGGGTCTCCTTTTTCTCTTTCGTT
Source organism: Oreochromis aureus (assembly GCF_013358895.1). Lineage (NCBI taxonomy): Eukaryota > Metazoa > Chordata > Actinopteri > Cichliformes > Cichlidae > Oreochromis > Oreochromis aureus. The sequence goes on from NC_052950.1 coordinate 7,627,797, forward strand.
CCACTATCGTCCCTGTGCCCAGTCTTTCATGTGGTGACTCAGTCCATCACCGTGGCTTTACCATAGGAGCCAGCCTGGGACGCTGCTCTGCTTTCCTCATCCCAGAGTAAATGCCCTTGACCATTGGGAGACTGTACTCTAGACTAATGAGGCTTCAGGCCAGGAGCTTCCGCCAACACTGTCTCCTCAGCCTAATTAGCCTCACCATTACCTCATGTCTGTGGGCAAAGGGTCTTTGGGGCATGCTACCGTTAGACGTATTTCTCAGTCACAGTGCTTTAGGAACCTGAGGGTGGAGAGTGAGAAGTGAACAGGGGATGCTCTTCATTCTCTTTTGGCATGAAAATGCATTTTCACCCTGATGAGAATGTGTGGAAATCATAACAGCATGTCTCAGTCATTGTGCAGTCGGCCATTCATTAACACAGGGCAGTGTATGTATACACTGATGATGGAGCTGTGCAGGCTAAATTATCTCTGCGCATGTTTGAAAATTAGAATAAGGGGTAAAAGTTCATCATGAGGGTTCTTGCAGATGAAGAAATCATGCTACACATGTGGCGCGATAGAAGGGTCAAGGGACCAAGACACTTTCTATGTTAGAGCTGTCCACCTGCATTTTCTTAAACGTTTGCTGTGGCCCTCCCCCAAGTCTTACTGGCCTCTGTTAAAGCAGTTTTAATTGCACTGATTTGGAAATGTAATCTTTAAGGTTAGAGTGCTCTTTGGGTCAGGAACTATCTTGTGTTTGCTACAAATTGGTTGCAGTGTTGCCTGCTTTCCAAGTGTGTCCACTTTCTTTGCAATGAAGCATTCTTTTAGCAGTCTGTTTTATTCTGTTGGGTTTCTAGCAGCGTCCTCTTTTGAACAAGTTTGTAGAACCAAATATAAATTTAAGTAGCAAAACAGTGGTTCTCCATCTTCCAGCAATACACCACTCAAATGGAATGTAGCACCGTGTCCAGCTAGGGTATGAGAGCCCTGCAGCAGTAGCCATGCCGACCCTGTGTGACGACAGTAAGTGGATTACAAGAAGGCCATGGACACTGGTCATTAATACTAAGTCTTCTAGAGTTACATCCATGTGGCAGCGGCTATACCACAGGGATGGAGCTCAGGACCTCCAAGATTTGTTGTTCCATGTAGGCGCCTCAGATGAGGTTACAGGTTCACAGAAAGCTGTGTGGAATATTTTAGATTTTCATGTTTCGGTTTACAGTGATGGAATAATGATTCAAACAGCTTTTTATTTTAAAATTTTAACAAAAATCAGAACCTGACAGTCAAAACCTTTAACAAAGGCTGCTAAAGAACTCGACATTCAAATGTCCAGCTGAGTCTAAAAGAGAATTTTCATTAGTGAGCCCAAATCTGAAGCAGACAAGCTGTATGTCACATGTGAAAAAGGCCAACGATGTCTTGATGTGACATTTTACCAAGGGTGTAGATTTGGTTTTGGCATTGGTGGGGACGGATGATTCAACCGCCGAACGCTGCCCTGTTTCTTTTTTTTTCCCTTTTTGTCTTTGCTTCTTGATAAAAACAGGAGAAATATACTTGCCTACATATGCTATTCTACATTTAAACCATTTAAAATTACAATTCATAGTTTTATGTGAATTATATAATGTTAAAATACTATTAAACAAATGACTAAGTATTTTAGGCTTTAGTTTACTTCAGCCATATTCCATATGAATCAGGTACCATACAAAAATAAAAATAGCTTCAAATACAGTCATGACAATAAATGAATATGACTTTAAGGACTTAACAACATTAGTTTGGTTATAGTACACCAACATCTCTGATACATTAGCACTAAGGGAACACTGAATGTGACCTGCTGGTTTTTGTCCATAAAACTACTCATCTAAGATTGCCACAAAGTAAAAGATCTCTCAGCAAAATTATGCAACATTTTAGGCACTATTGCCCTGATCAAATCAGTGAGCTGGGATTTTTTATTCTAAACGTGAACTACTATTACAGCAACAGACATGGACTACTGGTGCCATACACAACAACTCACTATGTGAAGCAGCCAATGCCACATGCCTTCTCCCCTCATTAACTGAGATAAACTGCTGGCATATTGGTTTTACATCTATACTGTCCGGTCTCTCCTGGTGGACATGGCATACAGCAGCATTGTTTAATCTCATTTGAGTCATTGTTGACCTTAGCCATCTTTTTAGTCTTCTGAGAGCACTGAAGCTTCTTTCAGCCTCAGTACCTGTGTTTAAAGATTAAAATTATTATTATGTGCTTGATGTGTCTCACCTTTGGCCCTGGCTCTTCCCCTCTGACTGCACTAGGACATATTGCCACCTGATAAAATAACACATTGATTCGTGCCATATAAAAAGTGAGACTTGTCAGATTCTTTGACAAATATACGCTAATGAATCAATTTACATCAGCAGCCTAACAGTTGTCATGATAATAAATACTAGTTGATCTATAGCACCAAATCATCAGTCAGTCACCTGTGACCTCGCCTCTTCACCTCTGCCCGAGCTACAACATGGCAGAGCTGCCTCTGACACCTGATAAATAACAGCAAGACATTCCAAATACATGCAGTCACACATGTGCTTTAAATACAGTAATGAACCAACAAGTCAGCATCCAAATTCACCTGTGATCTTGTATCACCATTACTCTCTGAGCTTTGTGTTGGTTCTTCTGTCACCTGACAAATAGGACATACATGACAATAAGAATAAAATGTGTAGCTGCTTCAGTGTTTCTGTCAATTTGTGCAGATCTTGACTCATCAGTAATGTTTGTAGGGTGAGAGCATTTTTAAAACAATTTGTGCAAACTGCACTACAAGGTGGAATATTTGCAAAATCATGACTACCTCATGACATTTTGTCTCAAAAATTAACCCTATTAATATGTCAGTGCCATTAGGATGAAATTATTGTGTCACCAACATTTTAACGTTAGACATATAATTTTAACAGCCTCTGTAAACTAATATCCTGGCTTGCTCGAGGCTGCTGTTTTCTCTGACAGTTTGAATCAAAATTAGAAATGCTACTCTGAGACTGAGATAACTAACAGTGCTGCCTGTTGTGCAGTTAGTTTCCAAAACACGTTATTCATGGTTACATACAATTTTAGACTGATGTGGGCCAAAGCCTAGCATAGCCTGTAACGTTATTATGACGGACACATGTTATGAGTGAACCTGGCTTTAACTGACTTACAGGTTTCTTTGAAAAATACTTTCTTATATCCAGGTTCTTCCTTTTTGCTGCCGTCCTCCTCTCCTCCTCGCAGCGCAGGCTTGCCGCTGCTAAAACTAAACAGAGCTCCCTGAAAGGCACAGCCAATCACATTGGCCATATTTGTCACATGACGTAGGACTCGAGTAGAGAAAGTAATTTAACTCTTTCTGCACCGCTGGGTGAATGAGACGCTGGCAGATCGTTTTTTTTTCTTTCTATCGGGTTTGTTTTTCTTTACTCGCAGAGATCAAATTATTGGTGGGGACAATTCAATAATCGCTGGATATTGGTGGGGACATGTCCCTTCCGTCCATGCCAAATCTACGCCCTTGCATTTTACCATCAATATTGCCATACTCTGTGCATAAGGGTCATGATGCATGGTATCACTAGTGACCTATTAATGTAGTTACAATGTAGAAACATTTTAGTGATTCGATCTTAGGGTGGAGATTGTGCACTGAATCTCCAGTGCACAATCTCTGTGTTCTTAGAGCACTTAGCTCTAAGAACACAATTCTTAGAGCTAAGTGCTTATTTGCCCATTGTGTCACAGCAATCTTCACAGGCACAAATACTTGACAAATCACTGCCTGTAAACTACATGAAGGCCACAAATACAGTTCTCCAAAGGCAAACAATTATAAGTAAAAATCCAAGTTGTGCTTTTGTTTTATTGTTATTATTCTGCCATTGTGTTTTATCCTATTGTAAAGTGTCCTTGGGTGACTTGAAAGGCGCTCATAAATGAAATTTATTATTATTATTATTATTGTTATTATTATTATCATTAAGTTTTTTATATGTTTATAGATGGTAATGGAAATGGAAGCTGCTGGTATACGAACAGGATGTAATTTTACAGACGAATTTTGCAAGGCTATGGTGTTTTGTATGGGATATTTATATCCAACATGGTGGAAATGTTACTATTTGTTCCTATTCAGCCCCATGCTCAAATTGATCTGTACAACATGGACAAATATGATTAAATCCATATACACACTTTACAGTCTTGGCCTATCAAGGTGAATTCAGAGGATTTCAGGTTTCTTGTCATTTGCAACAATCTTGGTCTCAATCTGGTTCCTCTGGTTTCCGACTGGGTCACTCACCACCCACAGTCCGCTGCTCTCTGGTACTATATTTTCTTTCTCTGGATCCAAAAGAAGACATTTTACACCGTAGCAATGGAAGACGTAAGTCTGCAAAACCTATTTACACTTGACTTTCCTGCATGCAGTGGAAGATGCATGTGGTGACACTGATGTGTGAACCACTAAAGATTTCACCGTCATTCTCTTCCTCATCTCTCGCTGTCTAGCAAGAGAAAATGTAGCATGCAGTGTAGATGAGGTACTGCAGTCTGACTCCACTAGGAGATAGAAAAATACAACTGTAGCTTAAATGATCAGAAGTCAAACTGAGTCATAGTTTGTGAAAAAGACTCATCTATGAATGTAGCTTGATTTGGGTTTGACAAAGCATTAGGTAAAACTGGATGTTTTTCACATCCAATTGAGTTTTTTCTCAGTTGTGAGCGTTGTGTGCATGTGCACATGTGGCACAATAATTCATGCATAACACACACATGTATACAGTCCTACAGTCATTTTTATAGTTATCTAATTTGTTACACAACAACCTTCCTCAGACTGAATCATGAACTTTTTGTAACTGATAGGAGATTTTTATTTTCCTGCAAAAGTCACTAACTAAAGACAAATATAATAATATTTGTCTTTAGTTAGTGACTTTTGTACATGTTTATCAATTTTCAGTTTACCTTAATTATCATGACCCTTTTGATTACTAAATTAAAAAATAATGCAGTAATTGATTTGGCTCACAGGGCATGACTTGTCTTGCTAGTTGCTAACATGTTAACCAGTAGCTGTCAGCAGTTGATGATGGCTAATGTAATGACTACCAATTCAAGATGAATCATTCTGTTAAAAAGTCCACCTGACCTTCTCAGAATATTATTAGGCTTAGAGAACCTTGAAGTGCATAGGGGTGGGTCTGTTTTATGCTACTGAAACCATGGTATGGAATACCCTAATAGAAATCTTTATCTCCTTAAATCTATATCCAATGTCCTTCAAGATGTATAGCCAGAATAAAATTTTAAACCTTTTATTGCTAACATGATAGTGTTAGCAATATAGTGTTAGTGTTAGAGGAAATATGTGAGCTAATAGTATGACAGTTTGGGATTTCCCATAGAATTTTGTAGACATGTTTGTTTTTAATATACTGATTGTTGTACAACCCCACGTGCCTCTAATAAAAGAGAGGTACACGTACTGAAACACATCCACAGATGTAACAAGCCTTCTTGTGAACCCCTAGAGATTGAAAGAACGTATTTCTTTTCACCAGTGTGAATTCTTGCTGCACTCAAAGACCTTGTAACAGTCAGTCAGACGTCAAGTTGTTATTACATTGTTCTGGGAAACATGGGGACATGTCAGAAGCTTTTGGCATCTTTATATCAACATGGTGCAGGCCCAACATGGACTCATGACAATCACACATGTATCCTTCATCATGTTCTCAAAGCCTTTGACCTTGAGGCCATGCACTCTACACATCATGTTTTGACATATTGTCGTCCTTGTTTTTGGATAGTTAGGCATGAAGAAGAGAAACATGATGGCTGCACACACTTCCTTTGTGCTTACTTTGTGTGTTTCTAATCAAGCAACTGCCCTGGCTTGATGGTCTTTTGTATCATTTGATGGGAACTCAAATGATTAAAAAACAGACAAAGAATTAAAAAGGGAACCAAATGAAAATAGGATGAGAGACTTTCTTTTTTGTAAAGGAGAAATAATGAGAAGTTGTGTGATTTTGTAATGGGTCATGTCCCTTTACGACGTGATGTAATTTCCAATAAAGAGCCATTGGTCCAGTGAGGATGCCAGTATATTATGTGTTGAGCAGACAGGAGACTGGGCTACCAATTCTTGTGCAGGCCAGATCTAGTGGACAGATGAAAAAAATTTAAAAACGTCTGTTCCACATGACATGTTAAACTGTCAAAACAGTCATGACTCATATGAAAGAAACCATGTGGCGGGGCCTTAGGACAAACAAAGCCTAAAGCAGTTCACCTTTGGCAACTAATAATAGTTAGTTTTACACTCCAGTGTGATGACTTTTGGAACTCTAAGGCGATTCTATGGAAATATAGCATGGAAAGGAAGGAAAGGAACGGCAAATCAAAAGGGGATCTGATGACGTGTAGAGGCGCCAGGAACGGAAAAAGATGCTTTGGGTCTTGTTAGGCAAAGGCGGGAGACCAGAAGGGAGTTCCTTGCAGCAGTCAGCTGGAGCCTATGTGTCATGTGTTAGCAGGTGTTGATGGCGGGGAGTGGTGCTGCAGTGGCTTGGGGAGTGATTGAGGTTTGGCTGTGGACAACATACCGTAATGAGTGATTCTTCAGAGAGGATGTTTTACAGCAGCCAGAAGTTGAGAGAAAGAAGCACCCTTTTAGCTGAACCCATCTGAAAGGAGGAAATGCCCACGGTCCAAAGTCTGGCTGCCTGGCACTCAGACGACTCTGCTAAGAGATCTCCCACCAGAGAGTATCCTGCCTTCGAGGCTGAACTCAACCCCCTCTCCAGTCTGTGTAGAAGGGCTCACACGCAGGCCACAGACAGACTGATTAGTCCTCAGAGGTTTGTGATCAGCCTACATTGTTAGCACTGGAACAGCACTGGCTTTGACTACCTTTTCTTGGCTTGTAGACAACTTGTAGAGAGCAATATTTTATTTTCAGAATTTTTCAACCTCAGCAGCTAGTGGACACTTCCTAAATATAGTGGTCCTTTTCTTTGAGCACTTTAGCAGTAGAAATACAGAATTCTACAATAAGATATACGTATCAAAAATCTTATAAGTAGTATAATAGCAATAGAGTATTAGACTTAAATAGACTGCTCTTTGTCTCTTCACTACCTAACAAGAAATTACCAACTAAAATGTTGTACAACCGCCTTGAAATATTGAAAACACTAAAATGTCTTAGACTTTTTCTACTCATACTCCTACCACCATGTTAAAGAAAAAATAATGGACAAAATATTTGAACAAGAAAATCTTTAACTCCTTGGGAGAAGCTCAGATGAATCAAAGGTCTCACAAAGTAGAATTTCTTTAATCTACACGTGATTACAACTCTAAAATACTTTGGCTATTTTACAGTTAAATAAGGGTTTTGCCACTTCCCAGTACAGATGAGGACAGGACTAGTAGCCTCCTGACATGACAATTTCATTTTTTAAAAGGTTTTTCCCATTTTTTAACACAGTTTTTCTAAACATCCTACGGTTTCTCAGTCACAAAAAGCAAAATTATTTCATAAAAGATGAAAACAACCAGGATCAACCACCCTGATGCTGCTTGTCCTTTTTGATGAATGATAACCTGCAGTCATTTGTTGCAGTTTTCAACAAGAGTCACACATGTCTCCTGAGCATTCCCAATCCATTCTTCTTCGACAAAATGACAAGCTCCTCCTGATTTGATGTACCTTGGTCTTCAGTTCACCCCACAGATTTTCAATGAAATTTAATTCAGGGCTTTGTGCACGTCAGTCTGGGGGTTCTTTGCCAGGAGTGATGTATGTTTTGGGTTATTATTATGTTGAAAGACTTCAGTTAGTTCTGTTTGAGTTGTCTATGTTTCCCTATTTAGGTTCCTCCCATGTCGGTGTCTTCCCTACTATGCAGGTTAGTGTCGTGTCTTCACTGTGTCAGTCTGACCATGGGGTTGAGTGACCCAGTGACACTCAACCCCTCCGATGAGCTCCGAGAGGAAATAATCCAGACTGTGGAATCACTATGCAGTGAGTGGTTGGAGCTACCCAAAAGGGAGACCGGAAGGAAGTGAATTGCCAGTTGCGTGGATGTATCTTAGGTTTTCCCTGGTTGATGGAGTCGGTACACCCCCTGGTAAGGGACTTCCTCCTCATCACCCTGCATCTTCTCCCACAGAAGCAGATCCCCAGCGTGCAGGCTTCATCTCCACTGCCTTGCTGTCATGCAGCTTTCCCTCCACCGTCCGCAGAGATAAGAGTCAGCTCACTGAGACTCTCCCCATTCCCAGGCTGACCTGTTGCTACGTCCATGTTACTACAGCAAAGGGACGCCTTTGTTATTTTGGAATAGGTTTGGACTGCCTTGAGCCTCCCGTGACGCACTGAGCTGTTCTTCTTAACAAACATTAGTTCACTGTAAATCACTGTATTTAATCAATAGTAATTATCAAATTCAGGCTTTTCCTCCAATAGCGTGTCTTTTATTCTCTCTCTTGCTCTCTGCTCTTTTCTCTTTCCCCTCTCCCTCAACTGGTCATGGCAAATGCCTGCCCCTCCCTGAGCGTGGTTTTTCTGGCTTAACATTGCAGCTGCAGCCATGAAAGTGGATTCTTTGATCTGAAAAGTTGAAACCATAACAATTAGGGCAGAAATCTAAGCACTATCTCTGTGGAACGACAGTCGATGCTTATGATTTGCCAATATCAACCCTACTGAGAACCACAGTGGTGACCAAATCATGTGGTAGCATATTTTTCAGCAGCAGAGACAGAGAGACTAGTCACTACTGATCTAGATAAACAAATACAGCAATTTCATCGAAGAAAACCTAAATCAAAGTGCACCCACCTGAGATTAGTGCACTGGTTCCCTTTTTAATGTAACCAAAGCATACAGTCCACACAATCCAGAAGTGGCTCACCATCTAAAAATAATTGTATTTAAACAAAAAACAAACGATAGACTACCCTTTGATCAGACTGTATGGAAGTCAATGCTGATTTGTACTGAGGGGTCAAAATTGAAAGTTTTAAGTTAGATCAGATGGATAGTTTCAGAAAAATAAAATAAAAGCTAAAAGGAAAATTACAAAAGCCAACATTTATTCTGGGCTCAGAATAAATGATGTGATGAACAACAGAGTTGTCTCCAGGCAAAGTCTTCTCTAAATTCTATCTGTTCACAAGAAGGTCTTATTTTTCTTTTCGTGCCTTTCATGTGGATGTCTCACTATTTCCAAGACGCAATATTCTCCCTTTCTCTTTTTGATTGGCCTGGCGGCGCCAACACTGGAAGCGCACCAACATAAAGGTCTCAAGCAGCACCTCCTTTAATGACGGGAGGACAGGAGACCAGTGCTTAACAAGTTGCCCTCTTTGTCTGTTGTCGCTCCTTTTATTCCTCTCCTCACCTTTTCCGTTTACATTTTCCATTCAACATCTATCTTCATCTCAGTTCACGTCTCAGTTTTCCTCAACGTGTTCTTCTTCCCAAAAACAAGCCGACCACTCATTGACTCTACCCTTTGGTCATTTTATTACCTCTTGCCTAGCCTATTTTCTCTTTTTCAACACATCAAACTTCCCATCATTCTAACACAGAAGAGGGACAGAACAAAGGTCCTTTGATGTCTATAATGCAAAAGTCAAACTGTATAATGCTTAGATCCCCAAGCATTAACAAGTGTGGCAATGCCAAACAATGGTGGTCTCTTAGACTGCTGTTTCAAAATGATAATTATAGTATAAAAGATGAAGTGAGGGGGGACAGAGGAGCAAGGAGGTGAAGGGAGTAGGAAAGGAAGAGTGAAGATCTGTGTTTCTATTTAAGTGTTCTGAACATTTTAAAAGAGTAGAAGCAGCTGCTATCTGCAGGCAAAAACAGGCAATCAGTCCAACATAATGGATTTTGGCAGCTCAAGGTTACTCAGAGGACTTTATGAACAGGTCAAGGTGGGGGCAACCTAACCTCACATGAACTACACAAAAGAAAACCACTATATTAGTTTGTTTGTTTGTTTTTCTTTTTTTTTTTCTTTTTTTTTAAAAAAAAAAACGAATTTAAAAAAGGACTTTTTTGGAGCATTTTGGCTATTACCTTAGCAGACAGACAGAAACAAGGTAGAGGAGGGAAGGCATGCAACAAAGATAACTGGACAAACTTGGACTGGGAAGGCTTAATCTCTAAGTGATTAGTATATAGCACACATAGCCATCAGGGCCGAGACCAGACTAATAACTGGCTGAAGCAGATAGCTCAAATTAGCCCACTGATCTGGACATTTGATTAACTACATTTTTCTGTGAATTTACACAACTTAATTACAACATAAACTAATTAGTGGTGATCTTGCAGAGAGGCTCATAATTCAATGTTAATTGTTTTAGTTTACTGGAATAAGTTTTTGGGATTATAATTACTTAATATCAATTGAAAAAAATGCTGTTGTCTGATGTCAGAGGAGAATGGCTATATGGCCACTTGTTCTGAAACACTGGAACTTAAAGCAGATGAACTACAGTAGCAGAAGACCAAATCCACTAGTCCTCGGCGGTCGACCTGCCATGTCTGTATGTTGTGTTTGATGTCCTTCTCTCTCGGCATCTTGTTTCCTACTGTACATGTTTGTATGTGTGTGTGTATGGCGGCATTCGCGTTTCTCTGCAACATCAAGCCAGAGAGTGTTTCCCGCCTTGGAGCCAGACACCTGTAGAGCAATCACACTCATCTGTTGCTGATCAACCAATAGGGCGCTACTTAACAGAGTAGCTGAGCTACGGACAACACTGGATCTTTGAGAAACACAGCCAGTTTTCCAGCTAGAAGGTAAAAGTGTTTTGCGTTGGCCGATTATGTGGATTGTACTAACTGCAGTTAAAATACAGTTTACAGTATTTCAGAAAACATTATTCTCTTCGTTATTATGGGGTGTTGTGTGCAGAATTTTGATGTGAAAATGAATTTAATCCCTTTTGGAATGAGGCTGTAACATGACAAAATGTGGAAAATGTGAATATTTTTCAGATGCATTGTAAATTGACTCACCTTTCAGGAACATTAGAGAAATGTGAGAGCAGATAAGGTTGCAGTATTCGCCCAGGTTACCCAAAATCTGCTGCAGGGATTTTGCTTGGAGCTTCACCTAGTTACTTGGCATGAAACACTTCATATATGGCTAGTTCGGAGAAAATACCATGGATATGTATTTTACAACATGCTTACAAGCTTACAACGTGCAAGACTAAATGTTAAGCATGTCCAGTACTGGTTAATATAGGTCATATATATAAGAAAATGATTGGTATGAAATTCTATAATTATAAAATTGAAATCCAAACAGTACTAGTGATCTGTTTTGCACAGCACAAAACTATGCTCATGACATCCATGTTGTTAACATGGCCTCATATTTGGCCTACTATTTTTACATTAAATGACAGCGTGTACATTTAAAGCAAACACTACATACCCATCAGCCAGTCAGTGGGTCTGAGAATATTCTAGTTCAGGGTGATATGATTTTCTCAAAGATATGTTTTGTGGTTACATACGCTCATTCAGCCTCTTTGGAAATACATAAAAGTTCTAGTAAAGTCCCTCAATGAATTCCTAGAGGAGCCAAGTGTCGCCTTGCAGAATTGCAACCAAAATAAACAATATATGCTTTAAGTCATGTAGATGTAGACTTTGTCATTGGTTTTCCCCATAAAGCCTATGGTCATAAATCTTGCATTACTTCTATATTTGACAAGAGTCTGTTCATTCCAAAGAAAGCACTGGCACTAAGCGATAGCCACTTGAAATACATACTGTACACAGTATTTGGAAGCCACAATTGCAGGTTTATGTCCATAAGAAGCTCAAGCAATGACATAGTTTCAAAAAAATACAATTTCTCAGCAGTATCAGATTATGTTTGCTGAGATTCATTTGGAACAGATTTTGATCATTTTCATGTAGTGATTGTTATGACTCCAACGCTTACCTCACATGGTTCAGGGGCGTTTCCAGGATTTCTGAAAATGGGAATGCACAGGGACAGGGGGCAGTCAAAGGGGGCCTATTAAATTTATTTGAATATTTTGTGAGTTACAATTATTTGACTTGTCAGCAAATATACTGGTTCCATTTATTCATTGGGCAATATGGCTGCACTGCCACAATAAAAAAACGAAATTAACATGGAGCTTGGAAAATAAAGGGAAAAAAGCAGATTATAACTATAAATATGTCTTACTCAGTAGCTGGAGAACAACAAATCTTTAGCATAGCAGAATAGTTAGTAACTGGTAGGCAGTTGAAAATATAACAGGAGTTGGTTTTTCAAAACTTCTAAAATGCATTGTTTCTCATCTATAAATAGCACAAGAACTGTCTGTGCATATTGATAAGATACCTCTGTTTGACCCATAATTTGCCAAGTTTGCATGGACTTGACAACACCATTTTAGGAGGCTTAGGGGGGACATGGGAAGGTAACTAAAGTCCTTCCCAATCGCAGGCCTGTGTTGGTTGGTTTTGCCTTAATTGCCTTTATTTCAATCTATTGTAACATCACAATATGATTGTTTAATGTGGGTAAAATCTCTGTGTGTGCTGAGGCATAATTATGTTCAGTTTTCTTTGGCAGTGCTCTGTTTGCTTCTATTACTGTTCTTTACAATGTAATGGGGGACTAATGCATCTTTCCATTGGCCTCTTGCACTGGTGCCTATTTAAACAGTCAATAAGTCAGGCAGTTCTTATAGCCACCAAATGATCTCACCATTGTCTGTCATATTCAAACAAGATAACCTTGTTAGCTGTGACCCAGAGCAAGGCTGCTCAATAGAGTAGTACACATGTGCCATGAACTATTCCTTGGGGGAAAAAAAGTTATATGACATGTCTTCAAGCTTCCTATCAATCATAAGTCACCCATGCTGAATCCAATTTAAAAGCACTTGCCCCCTGTTCTCCATGCCTAAAAACACAGAGGATTATGGGAAAAGACAGACAGGCTTCTGGAGCTTTTTACAAGTTGGGGATGTGGTCACAGCCTCTTCTTAGAGTCCCTTAAACTGTTTTCTATTTCAGAAACTCACATGGATTAGTGAGACACATCTTGCAGGTGCTCATTACAATGACCAGTGTCACCCTTTTCCTTTCCTGCTTTAACCGCACAGCTATAAGCCGCGCTCAGCTGGATTTGACAAGATGCCTGTAAAAACATCAGAGCTCTTGCCTGAAAAACAAAGAAAGAAAGAAATACAGGAGACACGCTTTTCCAGCTTCTTTCAAACCAGGAGCAGGAGTCTGCGCACCTCCACATCATCATTCTTGTTACGCATGCACAACCTTAGTGAATGTTTAATCTGGGTGTTAATGGAGTCTTGTGGTGGCTGGACGAACAGTGAGTGGATGCAATCACGATGTCAGTGTGTACAGACACGAGGCAACTTTGACTTTCTTAGTGTGTCGTCAGTGTGTTTCCATGCAGTCCAATCAGTAACTCAACTCACTCTGCAAAGAAAAAGCACAGAGAGCAGTTATGTTTATTATGCTGTATTAGGTTTTAGTCTGAGAAGATCTAAGAGTGAGCAGGTGCTTCTGAGCACAGTGTATATTTGTTTTACTTTGTAAAAGACCCAGGCTGTGGGGAACGTTTCATTTAATCCCCTTTAAGGAACAGCAATTAGGCAAGCTAATGAGACCCTGAGTATTAAGACCCTCATTTATCCTGCTTTTTCCTTCCCTGTTTTCTTTTAGTCTTCCATACGTCTTCACTAGATTTTTTTCTTCTTACTGCCTTACACACAGTTGCATGTGGTTAATGTCAGAGTTGGTGTCTGAGCTTCATTGCCTGAACCCACCCTCCAAATCAAGCAACATTGAAGTGTTTTTAATGTAGAAGCTGTCTAAATTAAAAACACTAAGAGGCACTGTCAGTCTACACATACAAAGGTAGTATTTTATCAGACTTCACATACCTGCATTGACAGGCATATTAATAACTTTGAGTGAACTGCGTGAACTTATTTGCTGTGCCTAAATACAGCGTATCCTCTCAAATAGAATGTTTTCACTACCCAGTGTTTGCCTACAGTACAGTGCCAAACCAGTACTGAGAGAGGAAATAGGCTCTCAAATATGCGGTCATGTGGACACTCTAAAAAGGAAAGCATACAGGGTTTTTTTTTATTATTGTGACAACATTTGACTTGACATTTTAGAGTCTCTCACAATTGTAAGTCTAACTGTAAAGTTAGGCTTGACACAGGTAAAGTACCACTGCTGTTAGTGTACACACACACACACACACACACACACACACACACACACACACACACACACACACACACACACACACACACATAGATACATAAAAATGTCCTTAGTTTCAAAGAATGGATTTGGTGAGTTTTGACTTAGCTCGCTTGCCATCATGTTTAAAAAAGGCAGAGTAAATTGTGTCACAAACATATGCCTTTATTTGTTTTGAATGAGCCATCATGGCTAGTCTATTATCACATTTTCTACTCTTGGATTTCTAAATATCAAAGGCCATATTCCTAATATGGATATCTAGATGAAGCTGTTATGATACCAATCACAGTTGACTATGCACATAGAGATCAAACCTTTTGTTTATAGGGGAATGTCAATCAGGAGAAAGATGGCTTAAAAGGAGCCAAAATGCTTGTTTAACACAGTTCATGAAATGATTTCCTGCAGCTAGGATTATGTTTTACTGTAAATCATCCAAATCTATTCTACTAGATTCCAAGAACCCTTTGTCTTCGTATAGTTTAATAAAAAAAATCATGATATAAGTAGTAGCCTAAGTAGCAGAGAAACGTACACAGGAACACAGTCTGAACATGTAAAGACTTCAGTTCCCTTTTGAATATGACAGTGATATAGTTCACATAATATAATAGTTTCTAATCAGATCAATTGTTTAGAGCGAAAAGACCCTGGTTGGAGAGGCTGACTGCATCGATAAGTTCTTAAAAGCTCTGCTATTTAAGCCTGTCCATGTAGAGCTTTATGTTTTTATGCTAATAGTAGAATTTTAAAGTAGATTCTGAATTTCACAGTGAAGCGAAGCAAGGATAGGTTTAATATGTGACCGCTGGATATTTTCGTTAGCAGTCTAGTTGCTTTGCCCTGAACTAACAAGCTATGGAGGACTTTGAGATGCTCATGAAAAATGAGGCAGGAGAAGATTAAAGCCTGTATTAAAAGTCCAAGATCACTGACTGACAGTAAAGGTTTGAATATGAAACAGCTGACCTTTATGGTCTTTTTAATGAAGGTCCACATGGGGCTCCAAACTCAGAAACGAAGAGTCATGCTGAATCTTTAAGAACCACATGCTATTTCAAATAGTTTTGTTGTTAATGTTAAGTTTGAGAATATGCCAGACACAGCGATGGGGATATCATTGACCAGGGCTGCCCAGTGGACCATGGTCAGCTCTAGTACTGGCAAACTGGCATTCACTCCAATGAATGAGTCCTTGTTGAAAGAAATCCTGCACTTTGTGGAGCACTTTAGTTCCCAACACCCACAGGAAGCTGAACATGTGTTTGAGGAGCCCCTCCAGTGGAGTACCACTTTAGTGGCATCTGATTTCAAAACAGACTACGACATCAGGTTGGTCTAATCATGAGGCAGGCAGCTGGCTGGCTCTCAGTATTATGTGTCTGTGCAGGATATGCTGTCACCATGGTGTCCAAATGTATTTTACCTTAGACATACTCAAAGCTGTATGTGGACCGTAATTAATTTGTTTTTCAGCTTCAGTAAGATTGAGAACGTTCCACTGTATTTCATCAGAATGTCTGCTCTACTTTAAGTGTGTGGTTTCCTTTGTGTCTCATAGTATGGACCTGAAATGTATAAAAACAAAGACTCAGATCTCCATTAACCATTTCAGGCAATTAAAGTTTCTGTTTTGTTTTTTTTCCTACTCAGTGACTCAGATGTTCAGTCCCACGAAGAGATAGTGAGGGCCATCCACTGTTGCAGCTCTCTCCACCGACTGTTTATGTACGCAGCTTCAGCCAGCTCTCTAAACTGCTTCATCTGGCACATGATAAGAAGCTGGCGGAGGTTTGGGCATGTCTAGAAGGTAAATTTGAGTCCAATTTGCATCCCAAGCAGTCCAGCCACCAGCATTCCTCCATAACCCACAGACTTAATTTGTTTGTCCTCCTTGTTACTCTGTACAGCCATCCAATTATGCTGCCATTGGTAATTCTTTACAGATATGCATTTACTTTAGGGCCACTGCCAACAAGAGATAAAGTAATATATATTTCTTTGACAGATGGACACATGATGAGTACAGTAATACTTATTTCATACTGCCAGTGGATTTGTTATGGAGAGATAATATTAGCTTAGCTTGTAAGAAAAAACAGAGTACATTCAAGACCAGCTGTTTTGATAGATTAAAATGAATCCAACTCACCTCTTGTGTTGTCAGAAAACAGAGAGCCTGTGGTTAGGATTCTTGGTAGGAGCTTTGCCTCTGGCCTGGAGAGAGAAGCCCATGCTGATGCAGTAAGTGTGGTAGACAGAAAGGAGGACGGCCTAGCCAACGACTAGGGGGTCAAGGTCAAACTGTTTCTGTTGTTCCAAACGTGGACAAACAGATCCTTGAAAAGCTTCTTAAAGAAATATTTGATATTTATTTGTATTCAGTAGTCACTTATTTTATTAATTTCTTTGATTTGGCTCAACCGCCCAGTCCTCCTCCCCCACCTTTTTCTTTTGTTAAGTTTGACCATCAAGGCAAGCAACCAATAAATCCTGCCTGATTCTTAACTGTCCTGTTGTCCTCCTCCTTCATTGATTGTAGTTGTCCGGTGTTGCTGTCTCCTTCCTACCTTTGCCTCCACCATGGTGGGGGGGACGTAACACAGAATGTGTAAAAAAGCTCATATAAAACAACTTTTATGAAACAACTTTTATAAAAAATAGCGATCAAACAGATTTTGGTGAAACAGTAAATTAAAAAAAAAAAAATATATATATATATATATATATAAATTCCCCTCTCACCCCTGTGGGCATCAAGCTCGGGTCCTCTACCAGTGGCCTAGGAGCTTGAGGTTGCTCTTTGCTGTTCCTAGGACTGCGCTCTTCTGGAGAGAGATCTCAGATGTTGTTCTTGCTGGAGCCACTTGCCTAGCTTTGCCTCTGTGCGGTCTTTCAGTCTGGCTCTGTCCAGCCACTGGTAGGATTTCTGGATCCTCTAATTTATTCAGTTTTTCATTATATCAATTCATTACATTTCATACTTCTATTAGCATCATCCAAGATTTTTTAATAGATACATTTATGGTATCAATTTCAAACACCTACACGGCTTCGTTCTCGAGTTATCACATCCACAAAGTTGGGTGTCTGCTTAGCCCACCCACTGGTCTGATGGGGTGATGACAATACCTCTCTGTTTTTTTCCCCTCTGGGTTTTACAGCTGAAGGGTAAGAATCAAGCACATAGGGATGCAGAAAGAATGTATTGCTCTCAGGAGCTCAGTCTGTTCCAGCGTGCTACTGGATGCTATATGTACATAGTCAACTGTGATTGGTATTATAACAAACTGGAAGCGATTGGGAATGACAACTACTCACCCGTGAAGTGGTAGGGCATGTAAAATCACAGAGTATGGTCAGAGAATGCTGAGGCACATAATGCGCAAAGCAAGGGCGTAGATTTGGCATGGATGGAAGGGACATGTCCCCACCAATATCCAGCGATTATTGAATTGTCCCCACCAATAATTTGATCTCTGCGAGTAAAGAAAAACAAACCCGATAGAAAGAAAAAAAAACGATCTGTCAACATCTCATTCACCCAGCGGTGAAGAAAGAGTTAAATTACTTTCTCTACTGGAGTCCTATGTCATGTGACAAATATGGCCAATGTGATTGGCTGAGCCTTTCAGGGAGCTCTGTTTAGTTTTAGCAGCGCCAAGCCTGCGCTGCGAGGACCTGCAAGGAGGAGAGGAGGATGGCAGCAAAAAGGAAGAACCTGAATATAAAAAAATATTTTTCAAAGAAACCTGCAAGTCAGTTAAAGTCAAGTTCACTCATAAAATGTGTCCGTCATAATAACGTTACAGGCTATGCTAGGCTTTGGCCCACATCAGTCTAAAATTGTCTGTAACCACGAATAACGTGTTTTGGAAACTAACTGCACAACAGGCAGCACTGTTAGTTATCTCAGTCTCAGAGTAGCATTTCTAATTTTGATTGAAACTGTCAGAGAAAACGGCGGCCTCGAGCAAGCCAGGATATTAGTTTACAGAGGCTGTTACAATTATATGCCTAACGTTAAAATGTTGGTGACACAATAATTTCATCCTAATGGCACTGACATATTCATAGGGTTAATTTTGAGGCAAAATATCATGAGGTAGTCATGATTTTGCAAATATTTCACCCTGTAGTGCAGTTTGCACAAATTGTTTTAAAAATGCACTCACCCTACAAACATTACTGATGAGTCAAGATCTGCACAAACTGACAGAAACACTGAAGCAGCTACACATTTTATTCTTATTGTCATGTATGTCCTATTTGTCAGGTGACAGAAGAACCAACACAAAGCTCAGAGAGTAATGGTGATACAAGATCACAGGTGAATTTGGATGGTGACTTGGTGGTTAATGTAGGCAAGTATATTTCTCCTTTTTTTAATCTTTTTTTTTATCTTTAGCAAAGACAAAAAGGGGAAAAAAAAGAAACAGGGCAGGGTTTGGTGGGTGAATTATCCATCCCCACCAATGCCAAAACCAAATCTACGCCCTTGGCGCAAACGTCACCAACTTTCTCCAGAGTCAGTCACTAAAGACCTCCAAAATCTTATGTGGCCTTCCAATTACTTAAAGAACAGTGCATAGAGAACGACATGGAATGGGTTTCTATGGCTGAACAGATGCATCCAAGCATATGTTGATGCAGTGGTGTAAAGAACTTCCCCGCTGGACTCTAGAACAGTGGAGGTGCAATATCTGGCATGAAAAATCACATTTCTTTGTCTGGCAGTTTGATAGATAAGTCTGGGTTCAGCGGTCACCGGGAGATTGGTACTTGACTTAACTGTGCCAAGTGTAAAGTTTGGGGGAAGGGAGGATTATAAAAGGAACTCTTATGCTTCAGTATACCAAAACATTTTGGACAATTTCATGCTCCCAATTTTGTGGGTACAGTTTGGGGTTGGCCCATTCCAGTTCCAACATGGCTGTGTACCTGTGCACAAAGCAAGGTCCATAAAGACATGGATGAGCGAGTTTGGTGTGGAAGAACTTGACTGGCCTGCACAGAGTCCTGACCTCAATCTGACAGAACACCTTTGGAATGAATTAGAGCAAAAACTCTCAGCCAAGCAATCAATGTCTGATCTCACAAATACACTTCTTGAAGAATGGTCAGAAATTCTCATAATAACTCCTAAGCTTTGTGGAAAGCCTTCTCAGAAGAACTGAATCTGTTATTGCTGCAAAGAGTGGACGGATATCATATTAAACCATATGAATTAAGAATGAGAGGTCACTCAACTTCATATGCATGTGAAGGCAAACAAGTGAATACTTTTGGCAATATAGATGTATCTGTCAGATTCCAGTTTCACAAGTCATTTTTCAGTCATGCTATTTGCTTCATTGCAGCAAATTTATCATGCCCATAAAAGTATTCAGCAGTATTTATCACACACCAAGTGATAAATGTAGTCTATGTCCTGTGTTCTCTGGTTAAATTGACACCTTCTACTTCTAAAAAAAAAGTACTCTCCAAACCAGCTTTGAAAGATGATGTTGTCACATGGCTTAGTTTTTTAGAGAATGATTTATATTACAAGTAAAACCATGGCTCAATCTTGGGTTCATGCTGTTCTCTTTAGAATATTATGTCCTCTTTAGCAGACCAAACACGTGATGATTTCACCGTTTGCTTTTTTTTCCTTCTATGGGGATGAACCTGTTGTGAAATGATATCATGCTGCACTTCATACCTTAATCATTTTTAAGAGTTCTTTTTTTGTTTATTTTTATTCATTTATTTATTTCATTTTTTTCGGTGGGCGTGGGAGGCTTAGACTTTAAATTTTCAAATGGCTGTGGTGCACTATCAAGAGAAGGTGCAGGGTGAGATTTGCTACCTTGTGATTGAGCCCTATGACAGTGGGACCCTCCACATCACCTGCAGCACAGCTGGGGTTTGTCTCAATGTGCTAAAACTAGGATTAAAGGCATTGTGATCCACATTTTGATCTTTTATATTTCTATCCAAACCTACAGCATAGTCACATTTTCATACAAAGCCATAAAGTAAGGGAACATATTACACAAATAACACAAAAATCTTTAAATTATGTGCCTTCAGTGACTGTTGGTCAGTCTTTCACATCAGCTTGGAGGAATGAAAGTGCAGCTGTAATTCCAGGATGCTGAGTGGGTGGTGGTGCTGGGTGGGGGTGTTTCCACATCATTTCTGTTGGTTTAAGATCAATACTTTGACTTAACAAAACCAAAACATTATCTTCATCCTTCTTTGACTATTCACTGGCAAGATGGGATTGGTGCCTAGATGCTTGACCCACTTTCTCTTTATGTGTAATTCAAGGAGAACTGTCTTAAAATTTTCCATTAGAAATCCTTGATGCAATTCAGAAGATCCAAACTTTGATACTTCCACCATATTTCACAGTTACAGTGAAAGTCATTCATTGCAATGCAGTGTTTTCCTTTCATGGAACAGAATGATTTTCATTTAAACCAGCAAGATCTATTTTGGCTTTGCATTGTTCCAGATGTCTTCTGGCTTGCCCATGTGACCTTTCAGAAACTACAGTTAAGCAGCATTTTTCTCGTAGGGGAGAAGTCGCTTTCTTTTTGTGGTCACGAAATACAAACCATTGTTGTTTAGTATTCTCCTGATTATGGACACATGGACACTGGCCAGAGTTAAAGAGATCTTTAGCCATTTAGAAGTTACTCTGGCTTCCATTTTTACCTCCCAGTCTACCAAAAACCCCACTGTTTAAATAACCTTGGTCTGTTAACCACTTCTGTTCAATAGAAGATGGGCTTCGGTTTCTTCCATTCATACACAGACTGTCATCATCAAAACAGGGTGATCACTGACACCTGTTTGTCATCCCATTTATTGCAATTGATAATTCAAATTTTATCTTTAAATTTGTTGCTAACATACAGTTTCCTTTTGCAAACATTGGATCGTTTTCCTGGATTTTAAAAAATGGTATTTATAAAATGTCTCAGTTCTTCAGCTGGCTTCTATTTAACTCTTTTTAGAAGTCAAGTAAAAATTCTGTGATTGAGTTGTAAACAAGTTTTAAACAGAAATTGTCCACAAACTTTAACACTGTACTATTATTAGATTTTTCTTTATTCTAAGCAGAAATATTTTTGTGAGTTTAAGACAAGACTTCAGAAAGAACATTATTATAGCAATAAATCAAACAATGTGTGTTACACATAGCAAAAGAGCTTAGACAATATTAAGTTGGGATGCATAAGCAGTTTCTAAAACTACCAGAACAAAGCAAAGACAATAAAGAAGCAGATGCATTCAGCACAAGTGCTATTTTCCACACCATTAAAAACTGACACCACCAGTAATCTCTTCTGACATTTTTAAGTCCCTCTGTACATTGTTCCAGCTGGAAGAGGCAGCATATTGAAATAAAGCACAGTGCTCTTTTGCAAAGTGCAAAACTATAATCAGCTATGAAGCACTGTGCTATGCTGTATCTTCAGACAAGGCTATTCTGTAAGAACTGATTAAGACAGAATACGGATACGGCAGGCATTTCTGAAAGTTGTAACACAGAGGTTTGGCCTGACTTGGATCTGAGCAACTCTGAGTGAGCAAATGCAAATGTGCCAGGCCTCAAGGATAATGGGTGGTTTGCACAACAAAAGCTGGAGGAGAAACGAGCTGACGACCTGTGAAAATCTCAGCAGGGGTGATTAACACCTCGGGACTTGCACCAGAAAATAAAAAAGCCAGTAATTCTAGGGGGTGTTGGAATTAGGGAAGTTAAGCAAATTTGCGCAGGTTTAGTAAATCTAGTGTTAAAAGTTTTATTTGGACATTGGCTGCTTCTTCAGTCATTTTTAGTCCAGTTCTTATACCTGACCATGTTTGTGTTTTGTTTTGTGTATTGGTAGGCAGCTCAAAACACCACATTCAGAAAACTTTGGAAGATGAGAGATGTCATTATGGACGCAGAGAGGTATAAAAGTGAGTGTATCGACATCTTAAATATTGTACTTCCATGTATGTTTGCACAAGTTACATAGATTTCCTATGTCCTAGCAAAATATGAAGAAATTGGAGACTCTTGCACACAGGAGTCTTGCACAGTACCCCGTCTGGTGAAAATATTGACTTATCGGCCTCCCACAATGCAACTCCCTCTTATCCCGCTATTGTAAAGAGAGCTTCTTGCATGCTTTGCACTCTTTTCTAAGAGAGGATTTTACATGCCACAACACCTTTCACTCCGCCAGTGACTTAGCTGACAAGCTTTAAGACTCCTATTACTGTTTCTTCAACTGAAAATGGTTCACACAAGTTGAAAAAAGTCCACCCTGAAACCGAAAGGGTGACATTGATGCAAATGAAACCTCAAAGAGGAGCTTTATCTTAACCGAATTCAGCAACTTGTATGATTTTACACTTCCTCTGCTTTCAGATACTTGGAGCTTCTAGCCTTAGCTATTCCAGCTGACATGTGGGCCACATTAAAATTGTGGTTTTTAGAATTAATGAAGCTGTTTTTCACTTTGTTTTCAAAGGGCATAAAACAGGAGGGGCAGGAGCATGGATATGAGTGAACAAGTGATACTTACAAAGACCTGGTAACACTTCTGAAGAGCAGATCTCCACACTTTGCTGAGAACATAAACAACCAGGTGGAGTGGAATATAAGCAATTAACATCAACACATTAAGGCTTGTCTTTTTATTTTAGCTGTGAATTATAACTCTCGAAGCAAAAATGTGTGGGTGCTGAAACGCCTCTTTGTCTTGTGAACAAGCTCCTTCTCTCTAATACTTTGATTTGATTTCTGATGCTGTGTGACTCATATTCGTAAACAGAGTTCGGATTGTGTAATCAGCGTCTGTGCTCTTCCACGCTAGTGAGCTAGTGTCTGGTTGTCACTGTGTTGAAAAATTTCTGAATTGACCTCCTCCCTGTTCCACCATCAAAACAGCAGAGCCACATCCCTCCCACCACCTACCCCCTTCACACTCACACTCACGCACACACACACACCAACACTTGCTCATTTCCAGACATTGAAATCTGTGTGATTTATTCAGTAGTGCTATTTCCTGCTTTAGAAATTTGACGACATAACAAATCGCCTCAATAATGGACTCCATCTGCTCTCGAAAATCTGTTAATCATTTAAAAACATATTTTTTTCTTACTCGAGCTGATATTTGTTGGAAAATGCGGCATCATCACAAGCTCATCAGGTCTTTTGAAAAGCACTTACAGCTTACTGTCTGCTTTGCATGGATATCAGGTCGGTTCGAGGTATTTCATCATTGTCTAGTTTTTTGTTTGTTGGCTGTCATTCTTATCCAAATAAAGTATGAGTGTGATTAAGAACAATAGTATTTGCACAGCTTTTCAAAGCAAGAATCAAAAGTAGATCAGCATGAGTAATAGGATTTACAAAGATCAACCAGAACTGACATGTAAATGTATTTATAATGTGGTTTTGCAGCACTGTGATACATATAAACTACATTTGAGATGAAAGCTGAAGTCATTTTAACAAAACAAAATGTTTCTTTGAATAATTTTTAATTTTTAATGTCGGAATTTATTTGGATGTTTGCTTTACATCTCATGCTTCGAACTGTCATTACCAGTCATTAATACTAATATTAGTATTATTTCATAGAAGTACTACACACTGGCAGAATGGCTCTGCGGATGTGGTGGATGTTTGTTGTCCACCACCTCTATCTAAATTTCCCAACAACTGTTGGACAGATTCCCTCAAAACACTTTGCAGACATTCATGGTATTCATATGGATAATCCAAATATCTGCACTGACTTTAGCACAATTCTGTTCAATATTATTTATGTAAAACTAACAACAGGCTTTTCAAGGTACATTATATTTATGACAAAAAGCCTACAATACTAGAGAGAAAAGTCCAACAATCAAAAAATCCCCCATAAACAAGAAGTTGGTGATAGTGGGGCAAAAGAACTACCGTTTAACAGGAAGAGACAAAACCACACCCGGGGCAACCATCTGCTGTGAAACTGTGAGGGGAAATAAGGAGAACAAGGAGATGAAGAAAAACACAAACTATGGCGAAAGAAGGCAAAGCTTATCAGAACCTTCAGGCTTTTATTTATCCAGTGAAAAGATCTATTTGTTGGACTGGAACAAAGTCCCATCAGGCTAAGCTCACTTTCTCATTCTCTTTGGTTTTCATCTTGCATCATATCCAGGTCAAAATCCTTCTCTTTATCAGTACTTTGTTTCAAGAACAAACACCTGCAAAATTCTTTAAATTTCCAGCAGCAGCTCTGTTGCTCTTATCGTAACTGTAAATATTAGCAGTGGAATAATACACTTATACACTGCATTGCCATTACCATTAAAGAGCTGTTCATGTTTGTATATTTTTTAGGCTACATTGGCGCAGTATCCCAAAAATGGACAGTTTTAAACACAAGTTTGAAAAAAGTGATCTAATGTGGAAGTGTCTTAGATCTGCATTGTTTCTAGCGGCCAGCAGGAGGCAGCTCCTCTAAAAGCCAGGAAATCTATGGGAAAACATTCTTTTCCTTTCTCGATTTATGACCTCACCGAACACTTTCCTGATGTATTTATGGTGTTAACTGGTAGTTTCACCTCTTACTGAATAAAATATGATGTTCATTTTGTAAATTACAATTATTGTTAGAATCCAAATAGATGAGAAAGCAGGGTATGCTTTTGGATATGACTACAGTGCGTTTGGGCGGTTACGGCATGAGCCTTCAGTGTCCCTTCGCTTGTCACATTCCACCGGGATTTGCCACATTCAGTTTTTTGAAGTCACAAAGACAGTGATGTGAAAATGCTTTATTCCTCTCTGAGGTCTCAAAACCAGAGTTTGCTAACCAGTCTAGGATCTGCACTTACTCTCAGTTAACAGCAGCGTGGTGTTCCCTCAGCTATTTTAGCTCATTATCAAAGTGTGATTTTTTTTTTTTTTTGGGCAGAAGTGCATTTTTTGTACGGTGGCCCTGAGAGGCCAAACAGACTGCAACTCAAGAGAACACCAGCAATAAGAAAAACGCCGCAAAAGCACACAAAACATAACAGAAATAGGAAAAAAGAAAACAGAAATAGGAAAAGACAGATTTCCAAAAGCACAAGGGAAGTGTTTCAGGGGAGACAATAACCCGACGGACCAGTTACAGGAACCCAAAACATGGTAGGTGTGTTTTATCATGATTCATATAATACTGATGATGGATTTTTAGGCTAATAGTTAGGCTAACACACTTACCTCTCATCTTTTCTTTCCTCACAAAACCGATAAACCTTCACTTCTTTTAAGTGTCTCCCAGCGCATTCTTAGCATATTTTGGTTCCTGCAACTGGTCCGTCGGGTTATTGTTTCCCCAGAAACACTTCCCTTGTGCTTTTGGAAATCTGTTTTTTCCTATTTCTGTTTTGTTTTTTCCTATTTCCATTGTGTTTGGTGTGCTTTTGCAGCATTTTTCTTATTGCTGGTGTTTTCTTAAGTTGCAGTCCGTTTGGCCTCTCAGGGCCACCATATTTTTGCCTTTAAGAAAAGCACTATATATTCAGTGTACCAGTCACTTTTCTGAACAGTCATACTTCCTTTTGTGTTAAAATAAATATATGATTTAAACACGTATTAGGTAAGACCTAAAATATCGATCATTTAGATAGTTTTAGTCTTGTCTTTATAGCTTTGCCTTCATCGTAGAAAAGTCGTTTCTTCATATTTGTGGCATAGCGGTGATGTCTGTATGTTTAAATACAGTAGGCGACGTAAAGATCTGAAGTGTTCTACGAAACCCATCATAGGGTTTATGATGACTACAATAAACCAATAAGAAGTATGAGGCTGAACTGTGTGAAAGAAAAAAATCTATAACAAAGAAAGTTATATACATATATTCAGGCTTTTATGTTTTATGAGTGCTCTGTGAAGAATGATGCCTTTAGTCTGAACGGTCTAAAAATGATGGACAACAGCCGTATAAATAGCTGTGAATGAGTGTGTGGAGGCACAAATCACTGTCAAGGTCTTTTTTCTCTTGGATTCTTTAACTCCTTTGATATGTGCAGCATGCAGTGTCCTGTAACTTTTGTCTAGATCTCTCTGCCTCTGCTTCAGCTAATCCTTTTCATGTGATGCAACTAAAATGCATCACGTTGAAATCCATTTGATTTATTGCTGACGACATCAATCAAATCTATATCATCCATACAAGATACTGAATAATTGTAGTCCTTATTGTCAGTCTGGCCCATTGCAGTTTTAATTTGAGAAAGCAACAGCAACAGAGTCTGTCAGGAACACAGTCTTCCACTGCTCCGCCTCAGTTCCCTGATTGCAGTACAGAGCCGAAACCCAAAAGACGATAGCCAAAGATAACAACACCTAATCTCCAAACATATCTGCTCATTTTCAGTCTGAGGAAGCAGGTCTTTTTTAACAGTTCTATTAGATTGGACAGGCTCAATCAAATGAGCTGCGGCAGCCAACGGAGACGGTGGCTGCAACGCAGGGAGGAAGCAGACTAGCCTCCTCTGTTCAGTGTTGCGGATTCATTTTGACATCACAGCATGATTGGAAATTGGACATGCTGTGTGTATGCATGCACAAGATGCTTACTGAAAAACACAAAATCCCTGGGTTGTCAATTGTTTTTGTTATTCACATCCTGAAATTAATACAGACTGCCTCACTGCCATAACCATTCACTAGCAGCTGCTGGAATTCTGACACTGACAGATGTTTTATGGCCACTGGCTTCACAATTTGTTGCCCTGCTGATTTTCCATCAGTATGGATAAAGTAATTAGATACAAATCTGCCCCAAACACATGTAAACATTTGGGGTTTAGGTTTTAGTAGTCGATTGCTTTATGAAAACGACAAATGAAGAAACTTGAAATGTCCTAATGGTGTAATGTTACATGCTATAAAAATATTTTTTTAACTTCAGATTTCAGGCGTCAGCCCTGCTTAGCATAGCATTTGTCTTTGGACCTGTACTGGTTTAAGGTTTTTGGGTTTTTTTTTTTTACTGCAGCATGTTAAGAAATGTTGAGTGTTCCCTTCTGCGTAAGCAAATGGACTTTGTCCATCTCACATATAATGGAATTAAAGAAAGTTGGTTAGTCTAATAAAGTCAGGATGTGGGTCTGTGGTCGGGTGTATTGACTTATGTTTCCAATAGCAGGTCACATTGTGTTTTATGAAAAACAAGTCTTTGGAAAAGTGATCAGGCAAACTTGGCTCCAGTTTGTGCATGAACACAACCCAAAGAAATACGTCTTAATTCTTTTCCCCTGCCCTTAAAAATCTCGAGCTCCTAACAGCCAATGACAGACTGAGCTATTTCTGCAAAAGCAGGTGTCTGTGATTAAAAACTCTCATGCCTGCAAACCTTTCATATGTGTCTTACTGGCGTTTGTGTGTAGGTTGTAAAGTTTGGTATAAAGACCTTGAAAACTTTACCTGAATAACAGTGACACAAAGGCGTTACTTAGCCTGAGCCAAGCTGTAAGGTTTTAGGTGAATGTCGAGAAACAATAAACTTCTTGACATTGTTCAGCCATTTAACCAAGAGAGACCTCTTCTGTGCAAAGCAATGGCAGTTTGTTATTTTATTTCAGTACCTCAATAAAGAATAATGTTGAAAAAATAAAGAGTTTTTCAAGTCTGCATAGGATTGAGAAGGGGCTTTTATGTGAATTTCATGTTTTTATTTGCCACATATAGGGTTTTCCAGTATTCGCCTTCTGAGTAGCATGAGCAATTCTTTGTCACACATAGATATGCGATGACTCTCCAATAATGAGAAGAGACAAATCATTGAAAAGAGTAAGTGGAAAATACACCACATTGACTGATAAGAAGTGAAATAAATGCGAAACAGATTAATCATAATAGCTATTTTTGTTTTAATAAGCATAAACTTGACAAATTTACAGCCAGATTACAAAGCACTTCACAATCAGATTTTGCTCATTCTGTTGCAAATTTGAAGAGGTATTTACACTCAGTCTTCAGCTTCTGGCTTTCCCCCTTACCAGCAGGATTCTGCAGTTCAAGAACTATCAACACAAAAGATTCAGCATGTGGAATCGGTTGATGGAGAGGAACAAGGCCAACCCCAGAGGTCTTACGAGCAACAGGAAAAGAATGTGCATGAGAAACTACAGCCTACACTCTACAGGGTAGACCGCAAGAAGATATATGAACCATGTCCACGATGGAGTGGACTTTGTGTCTTGTCTACATGTGGGTATGCGATAATTCCTCACGTAAGAAGTGTCCTGAATTTTTGTTGCATTGCAGAGATTCTTCTTGAATAGCAGATGAACTTTAGATGACTGTGATGCCAGGCCTTCAACACATGTGCTAAGTGCATCTGCCAGCAGTCACACATTATAAAGAGATGGTTATATGGTTTATAAATTTAAGGGCAAGTGCAAATATTCCTCATTACACAATAGTCAGAGTTAATAAATTCTCCATATAATGGAAACCCTTTCTGCTCAATTACAGATGCAAAACTTGGGAAAAAGTATGAGAAAAAAAATCCCCAAAAGATCTATCACATATGGTCTTTGATTGATAAATAGATCTAGCAAGGGCTGAGCTGTTGCAGCTGTACCTTGTGATAACTGTACCCATTTGAGGAGAAACTGGCTCAAGATAAAAGTATCTCAATTGCTAAAAAAAAGAAAAAGAAAAAGTCTGCTGAGCCCTGTCTCGAATTGTTAAATAATGATTATGTTAGAAAAATAACAATTTTCAAAATAGAAGCAGGCATAATGACTCTTATTTCACATCATTACAGTAAAACAGAGGAAAATAAAGGCCGTAAGAGTTCTGAAGAGGATGAAAGAGTCTAGGACAAGGGGCCAAGAGCAAGATGAAAACAAAATTCTCTGCATCTTCTTCACCTGGACACGTCCTCCCAGACACGGTTAGATAGTTCTCTTTTGTCAGAACCTATAAAGGTTCCTTCTTGCACTGCAGCTGGGGTAAATTAAACTCAGTAGAGGTTAGAAGTGCAAGGAATCTGATTGTATGTCTAATTAAAAACAAAGAGCTTAGAGATTACTTTGAAAATACAACCAAGATAAACGTGTCTCACTGGCTAAAAAAAAATCTGCTGAGTTGTTTTTTGAATTGTTAAATAAAGATTATGTTAGAAAACTAACCATTTTTAAAATAGAAGCAGCCATAATGTCTCTTATTTTAGAGCATTACAGTAAAACAAAGGAAACTAAATGCCTTAAGAGTTCTGGAGAGCAGAAGAACATTCTGAGGCAGAAAAGCCATGACCAAAATGAAAGCAGAGTTTTCTGCATCTTCTTTACTTGGACACCTGTCCTCCCAGAAACGTCCTTTTTTCGGTACCTATAAGGATTCGTTTTTGCTCTGCAGCTGGGGTAAATTAAACTCAGTAAAGGTTAGAACCGTAGCAGATCTGATTGTACGTCTAATTAAAACCGAATAGGTCAGAGGTTACTTTGAAAGTACAGGCAACAACATGAAGCAAATGTAAGTACACCTGTTGCCATGGTAACAAAAAGGAATAACACATGTAATTTCTGATTGAGGGTAATTACACGAATGAAGTTATAAAGTGACCGATGAACAGCACAGCTATCTTATAATTGCCTAATGCAAAGTGACTTACCAAGTAAGAAACCAGACTGCCATCCTTAAAAATGCAACAACAACAGCAGGTGACTACCCAAGAGCTACATCTTGACTCTGCAGGTCTTAGATAACATGTCAAATGTAACATTTCATGACAGAACAAAGAACAAATATTGTTTCTTTGGAAGGCTCCAAGAGAAGGGCATTTCTCTCTAAAATAACATAGAAACATAGTTTACTTTGCAAAAATTGCATATGAACAAACTGCCAAATTTCTGGGACAGAAAAGATCGAACAGGTAATGTCTGCCCATAAAGCACAGCACCACAGTTGGAGAAAAACAAGGAAAGCATATCAGAACAAACTATCAAACACTCTGGTGGTAGTTATGATGGCTTGGGCTTGTTTTGTAGCCACAGGACTTGGACAACTTGCAGTCATTAAGTTGGCCATGAACTCCTCTGTATATGAAAACATTCCAGTCAGTTAAAACACTAACTAAAGCTTGGCCCAAATTGGTAAAGATGAGGTTTTTTGGCTGAATTTTTATTGTGACTTCATTCTACACTTAAATGCATTAACATTACATGTGGTCTAAGTTAAAGAATTTTGACTTATTAACCATCGGTTTGCTGTTTTAATATTGACACAGTTTGTTATATACTCATAATCCCCCCCCCCCCAAAGCCAAAACTGAATTAACCTGATGTTTTTCACTATTAGTGACTTCTGCTTTCAAAACTGTCAGCTGCTAAAATTGTTCTGAACAAGAAGCTAAGTAAAAGGTTTTTCCTTGTTTGGCTCTTGGCAGGTACAGCACCTAAGCCATCGCCATACTTTAATGTTGTCTGTATACAAACTGCAAATGTAATAAATCATTAAGTCATTGACAGCAATCTTTGCTGATCATCATTTTCTATACATGCAATAAAGACTCCGGGGTGCATTCACTCAGTCACACTCATCACCTCACATCAGTGTAGGTCTGACAGCTACAGGAAGGTCTTGTTCAGTGTTTATCATTCTGTGTAGTGGAAAACACCCCCATCTATCAGCTAGCCCCGTCTGATAATACGCTCCCCTGGAAATGCTATTTGCATGTACCTGGGAACTGCCTCTCAGTGGGCCCATTTGAATGTGTACCAGATTTCATTGCTCTACAGTGCCCTATTTTCATGATACATTCATCCAAGTGGCCCATTCAGCTTTAAAACACCATCTGCATTTCTGTTTGCATCAGTAGTCAAGCAAGAACTTTGACTCTGTATGATGCCGACTCTACTCCTCTCGTGATATTGATTCCAATTTTATTTTCCTGCTACTTAAATTCTGTTAAGACTTGAATTTCAAAGTCTTTAATGGATCTTCTTGTGTGAGATAACCAGCTTGCTGCTTAAAACACCAGACAAGAGATTTCATGATCTTATATTACATCCCTCTATTTATCTCTATTGTTTATCCCAAACGGTTGGTGTTGTAATCTTTAGTAGCTGGAACTTTTCAGTGAGAGCTCCACTGAAAGTGAAGAGGAAGAGGAGCAGCCATATCGCCATCCAGAGACTAACACAGACCTGCCCTCTGAATACTGGCAAGTCCAGAAACTGGTCAAGTACCTCAAGGTATGAGAAGTTCACTCTGCACAACAGTGTTTCCTTCCTCTCATGAATTTCATCCAAAAAATAGTGAATTGAACTCAGCCACAGACTAGATCTTTTCCTGCTGTCTCTACAAGAATCTTGATGTTGACCTGAATCGGCATACAAATTTCCACAAACTCTCCACAATTGCATTTCAAGGAAAATAATATTTAGTCATGGATGCGCACCAGAACTTATAATGGGATATTTTCCTTTCACATAATCCCACCTGTCTGTTTTGTTCAATCACATCAAGGCACACTCAGCGACAAAAGGGATGTCAGATGAAATGAAGTGTAGGTCGCTCCCATTTAAAACATTGCTTTGTAGGGAGATGTTTATTGAAGTGGTAGACTCGGCTCGTGGATTCCTGGTTTCTGACACAGGCCTGTTTGGTTGCACATGCGAGCCAAGTGCACAGGGGGAAAGAGCTGTCTGACGGCAGCAGCTGTACGCATCGTTTGCCCACACCGCAGAAGCATAAAAATGAAATGCACTCGTGATAGGTCTGACGGGGCATATGGTGAATATTAATGTGTCAAAACATGGAAAGAAAAGAAAAAGAGGACAGAATGACAATTGCTCAGACTGGCTGTGAATACCTCTGACCGCTTGACTTGAGCGATTACCTTGCCTCACTCAGTGGGCCCAGTTATCTGTTTATGTGCACAGCATCATTCAAACAGATGATATTCAAGGAACCTATTTTGCTGGATGCCTGTCCTTTGGTATTTAGCCGTAAAAATACCTCAAATGCTGTTTCAGTTGAAAGAAAATGAGTGTTATTTCAGTGTGTAACATTAGTCTAGATTTCATATTTTTACACAGTGTGGGATTTCCTGATGTTGCTGATTTGGCTTCCGAAGCCCATAGCTTGGTGCTAAATAAGATCATTCACAGTGCAAGTAAAACTTTTATAGAAAACACTGCCATAAAGTACAAGCCCTGGTGAATATTTTTAGCTTAGCTAAACAGAATATAATGGAAGGAAATTCCCACTCTAAAAGCAGGCTGTTGCTCCGTTCCAGAAAAAAGAAAAAAAGATGTAAATGATACGAAATTCAGATTTAAAAAAAGAAAAACAAAAAACTCTCTGGTTTGTAGATTTTGTGCTTTTCAGTGGGATTGTGGCACGAGCTTTAGGGTTGTGTGTGCGTTCCTGCTTCAATACAATGCAACAATGCCGTAACCAACATGTCCCAGCTTTCTATCTGTCTGGACGCCACACAGCACAGTTATTTATGGGGTTTGTCCAGTAGTCATTTTATAATATCATTACCATCAGACGCTGAAAGTTACCATGAGCCAAGTTAAATATCTGTTTTATTTTAGGAGGAGATCTTTTTTCTCCTTCTCCTTCGCACTATAGACAGCCATTTGTACTCTAGGATGTTTAACACGTTCATAAAGTGACACATGGATGTTCTGGTTTGTGTTTTAATGATATTTATGTAAGAACATGTTTGTTTTTGTACCTGCATAACGGTGACCTGTGGCTATGCTACGGTAACATGTTTGTAAGTGTGCTATAGATGAAAATTTTAATTTACACTCCTTATTTATTAGTTGTAACCTGCATGTATCCTAATGTGTTTATGCTGATAAAGGCTGTGCATGCTAGGAAAAGAATTCTGCAAATTGTTATAAACACACAGGCTATGGAAAAAGTGCAAAGGAGTCAAAAGAAGGGCTGCTTTACTTATCGGGACTAAGCAATGTTAAACAGATACAAATACACTAGCTGCTATCAGTTATGTTAGACATATGGCTTTCTAAACACAAAACAAATTTCATATTCTCACAGCTACAAATATTTTGTCTCATGTAAAATATGTTACCAGTTAACAGATAAACTTTTCATTATTATGTGCTGTAAACATTTTAATAAATTTTAAATCATTAAATCATAAATCATTTTAAAACATTTGCTTGTTTTAAAATCAATCATTTTAAAACAAGCAAATGTGCTTTATCGTTTTTTCTTAACTAAATGTTTTTTGTCATCAGATTTTTAAAGTTTCTAAGGTGTCACTGTTAGAGCAGGCTTTCTCCTTAGCTCTAAACACATCACATACACACACACACAAACAACATTGTGTTCAGCCCTCATTATGGTTTCTCCCCCTCTGCTGGGCAGTCACAGTACTACTGGCCTGCGCTCCTCTAATGACAGCCATCCTACTAATGGCTGCACTGAAATTCATCTCCAGTGTGTAAAATCCCAATGTCACGTCATTTTCTCAGCAGCAGTGAATTTGGAGTTAATTATGTTGCACTGTGAATAATTATCTGTTCTCGATGCTGCTTTTAATAACTACAGCACT
This sequence comes from Oreochromis aureus, assembly GCF_013358895.1. Taxonomy (NCBI): domain Eukaryota; kingdom Metazoa; phylum Chordata; class Actinopteri; order Cichliformes; family Cichlidae; genus Oreochromis; species Oreochromis aureus. The sequence goes on from NC_052950.1 coordinate 7,661,748, forward strand.
CAGTTAAAACTATTTTGCTTTTAGTGCTTGTAATGCATTTATAGCAAGTCTAATGTGGAGATTTATTTTTACAAGAAACATTGCATCGGTTCTTGAGTCAAGCAACTGTTCAGCTCAACTGGGCAAAGACCTGAGTCTTTGCCACCCAAAGACTCAGGTCTTTGCCCAACATGTACTGTGCTCATTTTATGACTGCCAACCCTATTAAGTGATCAGGTTTTATATTACAGGAGATCAAATATGGGTCAAGAAACAACATGTAATCAATCATTCTGTCCTTTTAGTACTCTTCCTATGAAAGAGATGGAGATTGGGTTTGTTCTCTCTATGGAAGTATGGAAACTGCCAAGTCTGAATCATTTTGTGTTACAATAATTGCTATGAAACACCCAATCCAGCATTGCTGACACACTCCTATGTATTTGAGCACCATTCTTAATATGCATGTTAACCCCTGCTGACAGGATGTTCAGGTAACACACATAAAAAGAGAAATACACCACTGAGCCCTCCATACACACACACACACACACACACACACACACACACACACACACACACACACACACACACACACACACACAAAATGTCTGAGGTCAACAGGCCATCATTGACAGCACTGTTAACCCCATCCCAGCTCCCACATACTCAGTGCTGTGATTTATAGACCAAGAGAGGCTCAGGCAGGTAGGGCTGCCACGATTAGTTGACTAGTCACGATTACGTCGACTATTAAAATTGTTGACGACTAATTTAATAGTCGACACGTTGTTTGAAGCTTTGTAAGATCCCAAAGACGCAGGATTAAGTAGTAGGATTTAAGAGTGTAATGACGGACTGAAACAGAAGATGGCAGCACTGCATGTACAAGGATGCCAGCTGCAGTTAAACCCCGAAGAAGAAGAAGCTGTGTCCCAGAATTCATAGCGCGGCCCTGCTCAGTTTTCAACAATGGCGGCAGCTAGTTAGTTTTAATATCACTTATTATTCTTTCTGGGTCACAAAATAAACGTTTAACATATTTTCAGGCGAGAATGTAGCTGTGTAAACCTCAAATATCTGCTCAGTTTATCAAGACATCACATATTTTCAAAAGCGCTCCAACGTTTTCGGAGACGTCTGTTACCCACCAGCTCGATAGCTAGCCGGGTTTGAAGGCTCACTAGAGCCGGTGAGAACACCGGACTCCCGGCAAATCGTTTTCAAACCCACCGCTGTCTTTCGCTACTCAGGTTAAACATGATATATAAGTCACTTAGATAACTTAAAAATGATACTGTTTGGCTTTTTTTAGTATTTTATTTGTTCCTGAGTAAATTGGTTTGGCTGAGATTAAAGTTATACAGCTGAATAAACGTCAAGCAGACAACTGATTATCAGAAGTGTGAGATGCTCGAGAATATACTCCGGTGTCCTGTTATATTTTAGATAGTAAGGAGCAGACGGCTGAGTTTATTAAACTCCACCGAAAGAATCTGCAAATGTCATTAAAATTTAATAAACTATCATCTTGTCTTTATTTTTGGGTAGCACATACACACTTAAAGCTGTAAGCTAATGATAGTTATATAAGAGCAGATGCATGCTGGTGAAATAAGCTGTACGTTTTACGTCCAATGGATGCATGATCTGATTAGTCGAATAATCGCAAAAATAATTGGTGACTAGTCGACTATCAAAATAATCGTTTGTGGCAGCCCCACAGGCAGGGCAATCTGTGTCTGCAGTATCTAGTCTGCTGCTCCAGAGGAAATCAGACTAGAATAAGACCTTCATTCAGTACTGTGGAGGCTTCTGCTATTTAGTAGCTCAAGGCTGAGACATCTGCAGTAAAGAAAGAGAAAAAATGTGTAAAGCATCTTTATTTGGCTGATGTCAAGTTCACCAATGGAGCTTGTGAATGCAATTGGATCCTATACTGCTTAATCCCTTCTTAACCCATTTTTGACTGCAATTTCATCAGACATTTAAAAGACTGTCGTCAATTATTGCTGGATGATTATTAATGAAGCTTATTAATTACATGGTGACAAATCCAAAGTGTGCTTAATAGGATGTCCTTAATGTGGAGAAAAGTGGTTGGCATGTATCTGTGCCTGGTATTTTAATACATTAACCAAGCTGTACAGCATATGCAGCATGAATTTATTTGCATTTTGATTTTTTTATGATTTTTCCATAGCCTCACTGTATGGCTTTAACCAAGTCAATGTCAAGGCAAGTTCATTTATTTTTGAGCACGTTTAAAAACAACACAGGTTGACCAAAGAGCTGTGCAAACTGAAAAAAGGCACTGTTATCTTTCTTTTCCATGATTAATGTAGCCAAAAGAGTTCACAATAAGGATACTATCAGTAATAATTCACATGATCTCATGCTTTGATAAAGTGTTTGCCGCTCTCTGAGTTTTGTTTTGTTTTTTTGTTTTCATATTTGCATATTACACACACGTAACCTGTCTAAATACAAAATACAGTTTTTAAATAAAGATTTAATTTATTAAGGGAAAAAAAGTTTTAAGTGACCAAGGCCTATCTGAAAAAGTATTTCACACAACATTACTGTAAGAGTGCATTGATGACTCATCAAGGAGGTTATAAAAAAAACCCAGAACAACATGTGAAACTTCTGGGAAAATATTCTGTGGTCTGATCAGACAGAACTTTTTGAATAGTTTATGTCCAGTTACATCTGGCATAAAACTAACAGCACTTGATAAAAAGTACATCATACCAACATTCAAACACGGAAATGGTAGCATGATAGTCTGGGGCTGCTTTGCTGCTTCAGGACCTGTACAATTTGACCGTATTGACGGAACCATGAATTCTGCTCTCTACCAGAAAATTATGAAGGAAAACGTTCGATCATCGGTTTGTGTCTCGAAGCTCAAGAGAATTTGGGTTATGCAGCAGAACAATGATCCAAAACACACCAGCAAGTCCATCTCTGAATGGCTTAAAACACAAATTGAAGGTTTTGGAGTGGTCCGGTCCAGACTTGAATCCAATTGAAATGCTTTGCATAACCTTAAACAGGTCGTTCATGCCTGAAAACTCTACAGTATGAGTGAATTAAATCAAGTCTGCAAAGAAGAGTGGGCCAAAATTCCTCCACAGCGATGTGAAAGACTTGCCAGTTTGCCAGTTATCACAAATGTTTGATTGCAGTTCTTACTGCCAAGGGTGGCAAAACCACTTATTAGTATTAGGAGTTAATTACTTTTTCACATAATGTCAGGTAGGTTTGGATAGCTTTTTTCTCTTTATAAATGAAATCATCATTTAAAAACTGCAATTTTGTGTTTACTGAAAGGCTCAGTCATTAAAGAAGTTAAATAACTATTTGTGGCAAAGCAGATGAGAAACATGCACAATGTTATTTCAGTCTGGTAATCACATAGAGGCAGTCCACCAAATCATTAAGCACTTAAAGTAGCATTATTCAGTATAGACATCAACCTTCCACAACACAAACTGTTTTTGAATTCATACAAACCCTCCCATTATTATGCAGACTCAGCACAGAGCATCATGTACCCCAGTTTCATGAGTGGAGAACAGATTTGTAGTCGGACACATCAGTGTAGTGGCAGCCAGCCTCTTTGAACCATGTTCAGAGTGGTATGAATTCTATAAAATGATAGCATTCATATCAATATGCTCTGTTTAGTAAAAATATAAGTAAAAATATAATGTTATAATCATTTTTATAAGAGAAAGTGGAGGATCCACAGTCGACCACAGGACAACACACTGCTTACATTTGTGAAATCCTCATAATCAATGAATGTAGGTAAAACAGAAGCTACAGCTTTATAAGCATCACTGATGTGTGTCATGAAATTACCTCTGCATCTTCTTTCTGCAGCAGCAACGATAGTTATTAGGCTACTAAAAGACGCTGCTAAAACACCAACACCTTTGTGTGAGAGACTGTAACATGACATCTATCCTGTACTGTCATCAATAGGAAAGTTAGGAAAGTCTAACATTTGAAGATAATTCCAGAAAATAATACTAAAATAAACTATTGTTAATACTCTTAATAGTTATCTTTAGGGGTGCTCTGATAAAAAAAGGGGGTCTCAACTCACCTATGGTGTCTAGTCTTTGATTTTCAAAGACCTTTGCACCCTAGTGGTGAACCAAGTAGCAGAATTTGCATGACGGCTGTTGTTACACATTGTTGACTCACTTGTCCTTGCCCCCTCCAAACATGCAAACACTCACCAGGCCTCATGAAACAGATATTAAACTTGCTGGAACTACTTTGAATTTCTTGTTCTGAGGTCAAATGGTGGTTGAATTCGTTCCATCTTGAGCATCTGCCTGTATCACGCTTGGAGAAAGTCAAAGATCTTTCACCATAAAAGATTGTCAGATGTTGTCAGTATTTTAAAGAATGTCGACAATACTTCAAGACCAAAGCTACCAAAACTGAAAGCACATGATCTGTTTTTCTCCCAGCTATCACTCCTAAACACAGCTTTTTTTGTTGTTTTTACAAGGTACGAAACTTGCCCGCCGAACCCTTTGAAGAGTGAGAGTGAAGGAGACAAAGGAAGCAGTAGATCCACTGCTGTTAATGGGCAAATGGTTCACATTTAGGCTCGCGTCATGATATGGGGAACACATGTGCCTGTTATCCTGCTGTGTCAGAGTACTGCTTTGTGAGCGAGATATGATCAAACACTACTTGAGACCGTGCTATAGGCCTAACCAGATCAGCCAACCCCTCCAACAGCTGCTTAAAACACGCTGGCTGTTTTCTACATATATGGGTAGCTGTTAGCAGAACATGATAGATTCATGTCCTGTTTTTGCTCACAGTTGTTTGTGCAAAGTTTGCCTTGGAATCATAGAGGCAGCCTTGGAGTTACTATAGGAGAATCTATCAGTGCCATGTTTTAATCAGTGCAATAAAGGGAGCAATATTTGATGCTTCACTTGCCAGAATATTTTAGACTGGACGTTTCAGTGACATACCTGACCCCCAACCCTAACCCTCCCTGAGCCTGATTCTGTCAGAGGTTTCTTTTGGTTAAAAGGGATTGTTTATTCCCACTCTCGCCAAAGCGCTTCCCCATAGGGGGTCATCTGACTGCTGGGGTTTTCTCTGCATGCTGTAGGGTCTTTACCTTAAAATATAAAGCGTCTTGAGGCAACTGTTGTTGTGATTTGATGATATATAAATAAAGCTGAATTGAAATGAATGTCAAAGCTGAATAAGAGTTTTGCATTTTGTGCTGTGAATGCTCACTCTCATGATGGAAAACACTGTATGTGAACAAAGTTTGTTACATAACTGCATGTGATACAGACTAAATACAGTCATAAAAAAACAAAAACACCACCACTGCCTGCATTTAACCATCACAAAGCAAGAACTGTAATGCTGGTATTTCAAGTGCTGTAATGCTGTCATCATCCATCCACAGCTAGGACATTATGTGGATTTATGTAAAGAGTATACGAAAAAACCAACAAAAACAAGTATTTGGACTCTAAATTTAAGAAAAAACAATAAAATAAAATTAAGGTTCTGCAACTGCGGCGCATGACAGCATTTGACCACACATGCACTATTTTAAGTCCGTATTGTTTCTTTCTTCTTCTTTTTTCTTTTTTTCTGTTTTTTGTGAACACATTGAAGTTAAGTGACAATAAAATCTAATCAGTTCCATTTCCTCCCCCATATTTATCGAGGGGCTTGAATTTAAATCAAAGACCAGACTTTCCTCCCTCAAACCACTTGTTGACTGAGTAGTGTTGTAGTTACTAAGTTGCTAATCACTGGTCTAAATTGATATGTGTATATATAGCAACTGACAAAATACACAACTTTTGAATTCTAACTTAAAATTAGTGTCAGGGTTTCAGTGTTAATACTGTCCTTTTTTGCATGAAACCAGAACACAGTGCTCTTTGTTAGCAAATTATTTCTTTCCATCAGTGTTAACCACGACAACGCTAAACACATACAGTACAAGACCATGGCATAAACAAAACAGCAGGAGTAGCATTATAACGAGAAACAACACAATGAGTGTAAGATGAAGGAGAAGTTTGGGGGAATGGAGGGAGGCTTTTCTTAATGTTCAGTTATTTCCTCCTCTCCTACTTTTAAATTCAATTGTGTTTGAAATTATTGTTTCAGGATGGTGACCAGATTGTCACTGTTCACACTCTTTGTGCCATGATGGACTTTAACTTGATGCAGGAGTCATGCCAAATGGCTATCCAGGACACAGGTGGCCTTAATGTCCTCCTTAACTTGCTGGATACAGATGAACACAAATGCAAAGTGAGTAGCCATGGCAAAGTTGGACCTGCATGGCCTGCTGGCATGAACAGAGCTGGCCATGTGTGCCAGCTTGTGTTTTAGTTTCAGAAACATGAGTGCAAGGTAGAAAGCATGCTGTCTAAAAAATGGGGTAGCAATTATTCTATAGCATTCCTAATGAGATGTGTGTGTTGGTGCTTTTCAACTTGGTTGTACTGAAACATTTTATCTACTTTTAGTGGAAATGAATGTTTGGCTACTAGAGACCAATTGTAGGCATAAGTTTCTTTATCATTATGTAATTTTTAACTGGTTATATGGGTTCTTACCACAACTCACAAATCCATCTGGTTATTGTTTACATGAGACACGTGCAGAGCATTGAGAAGATCCTGGACTCACCAGTTAAGGAACTGAAGGCCTTAGCTGCTGAGACCATCGCTAAAGTGGCCAAGTTCTGAAGAGCAAGAAGAAATGTCAGGTTATATGGTGGTATCAATAAATTGGTGAGTGTAAGCACAGTAAAATGTAAGTGTGTGACATGGCTCAAGCTCTTCAATCCCGCAGCAGGAAAAAACACTGCAGATTTGAACCTGATTTTTCTGTACTGGTAATAATGAAAAATGTCCAACAGTGGCAGATTTTCCTTGAAAACACATGTCAGCTTGTTAATGATGTAGTACTTTTTTGTACTAACTTCATAAAACTTGGAAACTTTGTGTTTTATTCTGATGAAATCCATATATTAACAAAGTTGAATGTGTAAAAATGTTGTTGTTGTTTTGGCTTCCTTGAAGCAAAGAATTATGTTCCCTTTTCACACAGTAAATGCCCGATAGTGGTCATCCATTTTTTTTAAATTAGAAAGTGGGTGCTGGGTACCAGATAGAATGTCTCCTACATCCTCTGACCTGCATTCATGTTTGTTGACGGAGGGACCTTTGATTAAAGCCACCATGCCTTGTATATTTTCCTCAGCCCCAAATCGGATGTTCTCATGTGCAAGTCGCTCACGGAGGCAGATTAATTTCACGCTATGCTACAAGACCACCTTTGAACTGTGCAGTCTGTAATAGCTTTGCCTGGTCTGTCTTGCTGGCCAGGAACTATGGATTAGAACACAGAATGATGGCCATAAATGGTCACACTGGGCTTTTCAGACCTAACATCAACATCTATCCTGACAGTTTTCCACTCCTAGCATCTCTGGTGTTTTCATCCTCTCAGACCCAGTGGTAATAGAACTTTAATTACACCTGTAATCAGGGCCAAAAACTTGCTATTTCCATCTGGAACCATCAATTATTACCCAAATCTTGCAGGCAAACTTTTCAGTTTAGTTCCTGAATTTATGTCAGTCTCACTGAGTTTCTATGTAGAGATTTTACACAGCTTTATCTGTGTGTTTATCTACATGTATGTTTGAGGGTGTCTATATCTCCAATCAGGTAAAGCTGCTGGACTGCCTTCCTAATTTAGCCAACCTGACCCCCAACCAGGAGGAGGATATAGAGGTGGCCTGTTGTGGGGCTTTAGCATTATGAACCATTCGTAAGGCTGGGGGTATCCCTCTGCTGGGACCCCTGCTCAAGTCTCCACTTCAGAAAATGCTTATTCCAGGGACTGGCACCCCACAGGAATATGCATCAGAGGTAAGAGGGGCCTAGGATTGACAACAAGTTGTCAAGTCATACTCAAGTCATACACAATAGTGTAATTTTATATTGAATTAACCATCTATTAAAAGTCTTAAAACATATACTGCAAAGGAAATGAGAAGGCTAACCATTTCCCTTTATTTTCTATTGCACATAAATTTATGGAGTCAGTAGCAATTCCACATCAAAAGCAATACTTTTGCTTCTTTGCCTGTCTCTCATTAACTTGTACGGAGCATGGACGTTAGAGCAACCTGTGTTTGAATCTACCATCAGCAAACACTACTATAGCATCAATCAGCTAACTTGGATGATGGAGAATCTTCATAGTCCAGGCTTGCTGTAGAGACTAGGCCATCACTCTCTGGTATTAGCTGATTTGGGGGTAGTGCAGCAAGTGTAGCAACCAGCGCTACTCTGAAAACAAAACCTGGTGCATCTCCTGTTAATTATGTTCTCCAGTGGTAGCTTGACAGGATTGTATTTGACATTGCGTTTGCAGTTTTGTTCATTGACTTTCTTTGACATGATTGAACAGAGCACACAATAAGACACTTTACATGTAAGAAAAGGAAAAGATAAAGATACAAACACACTCATTGTTCAGATTAAGTATGTATTAAGATGTTAAATTGTCTGTCAGACGGACATGCTTCTGACATCAAGTACAGCAGAAGTACGAGTCAGCAGTTTGTGTATAATAGCTATGACTGCCGGAAGGGGAGCACAGATCTGGAATTTACAATTTCTGTCTTTGCTTGAATTAGTAAGTGCAGGCAGTTGCAAAGTATTAAGAGACGATGATTCATTGTTGGATACGGTCTTCCCATGAAGTTTTATTGATCCCCATCTAAACACATTTTTGAGACATATTAAAATACTCTGCTTTAAATAATAACTCCTGTCTGATGGGATTATGTCGCAAGAAATCCCCCTCTTTTGTGTTTTTATTTAATTAATTCTGCTTATATGCAAAGTTAATTGAAAAGTTCTTCCAGTGTGTGGTGAATGTTTCCAGTTTTCACATTACAATCAGATAAGGTGTCTTTTGGCAACTTAAAAGTTTAATTTAAAGTTTGATTTCATTTCATTTCATTATGCAAGTATACTGTTTTTCTATTAAATGCTACACATCTAATAGTCTAGACAGTGAAGGTAAAACAACCAGTGATATAAGATTAACAAAAACATTTTTGAGTGGCAGGGGACTTGACTGAGCTGACAGAATTATAATAAAAGTCAAAATAAAGTTCAAAACTTCAGACCAGTGGATTCATTAATGGTTATGTGTCACTACAGGAGAGCTACAGGACTGACATTCAGACTTTAGGCATGATCAAGGAAACCTAAGCAGTGACAACAATTAGTATGACTTTAACAAATCACTCGATGAGCCTCAGTGGAAAAGCTGGTTGATAGCAGTAAACCATTGCATCATCCACATGTGCCCAATACTTTTGGATCATACATTTGCCAGGAAGATGTTGTTAACAGCAGTCTGTGAAACATCAATCGCAGCCATGGATATAGAACACCAACTTGCGTGCATCAGGGATGTTATACCATCACCACATGTTATTTTTATAGGGGCTTTCAGTCATTCACGACTAGCTGTGTCACTTTTTCCACTCGCATGCTGTTGTCATATCTCTCCTTTACTATTGTCTCTCCTTGAAGTCATTATTTGTATAAAATGTAAAGTTTTTGTACGGATTCTATCTGCTCTGATCTTTTATGTAAGTCTTTGCTTTTAGATTTTAGTCTTTTCCACTGCTAACAAAGGATCAAGCATGCGTGCTGATTTTATAGACGTAAGTGATGTGTTGGTTAGGGTCTTTTAGAAATGAACCAAAAATGGGCATACTGAAAGAATCAGCCTGTGAGACTGATTTTCTGTGATTTTCTAATGTCAGTAGATGCAGGCTGACAGGGCCTTTAATCATTTGTCTTGATAGGCAGGGGTTTATTTAAGTGTCATCTAGCCTGGTTCCTACAGTAATGACATTTGTGCGATGGTTTTGGACTTGCACTTTAGTGTCAGATGATTTTTAAATCAGTAATTTTCCCTCTTAAATAAACAATGTCCTCAGAGCATGCCCTGGCAGCTCAATACATTTCCACTAGTACTCTCTTAAAAGAACAATTTAGTTTTATTTATTCTTTTAGTCACTGTGAGTGTGGGACTGTAATATATAGCAAGCAGTGATTTAACACCTTGGTACCAAATTAATCAATTCAGAATCGAGTCCTTTCAGTTTAGCAAAGGAACTGATAAGCTATTCTGTTGTAATAATTGTTAGGATAAAAAAAATACTATATGAAGTTGAAAGCTTTTTCCAGATGTAAGATTATTTGAAAATGCCTTTTTTCTTATGTGTAGTTCAGATTTCAATGGAATTCTAAAAATAACAAGAAAAAGGGTTCAGTAGCACTCACAAGGCTTTCTGCACTTCATATATCATAACTGACACAATGATATCCTGCATTTAAAGTCTAGGTTAAGTCCTCCCAACTGAAACTGGAGTATCTGCTGCCACACTGAGTTACCGTGAATACCTTCACTTGAAGCAAAACTACGACAATAATATCCTTTTAGAACAAGATGGACAGATCAGTATCTCCTTAACACACACTTTATACTTAATGATAGAAGCATAAATGCTAAAGAGAGAAGTTCCCTCTTCATGGAACAAAACAAGGCTTTCAGCGGACGTTTTAGTCATTTCTTAACAAATAAGGCTTTAAAAAAAACAACTAAAATTGGGAACCAGGCTAACTGCAGCTTGGCATGGTGATAAAACATCTTAACTGGCCATGAGTAATGTGGCAGCTTAATACACTTGCTGCCAGTACAGGCTCTCTGCCATACTTAATGACTTGTCACACTGTTGCTATGTAAAACAGTTATCCCGCTACTGATAATAACAATAATAGAAGTAATTATAATGATGCCATTAATCTTATGTAAAGCACATTTAGTGACACTTCATTTACAAACACTAAAAAACACTTTGGTTGCCCTCACTCTAAATTTAACATGTCACAAAGGTATCTTAGTAAGAGTATCAACAGGCCGAAATATGAATAGAGTTCTCTCATTTTGTGGTTTGGTTCCCGTGTGTGTTGTGTTATATTTTGTTTTTTGGATGACATGCACAGTTGGATATGAATGAAGGTGAAATTGGCCACCTCTTCGGGAGGAAACCAGCATGATGCACAGCAAATGTTTTTAATGCCCACTTGAATGTGTAAGTGGATCTGTTTTTTCGTACTTTCTCAGGCTTATTTGAATCACTTAAAATGTCTAGGTCAGGCAAAAGCTTGGAATGAAGCGACAGAGCCATTACTGTCAAAAAGGAAAGGCTGTTAATGGTAACAGGGTTTTAGGGGCATGTGTTCATTTCAGAATCAATCACAGGCTGAGTGTCATACCGAAATGAAAATCATTTTGGAATATGTTTTGTTACAGCAATAAATGAGAGGCAGAGTCTGTTTTCTTCTCTTTTCTTTCATTAAGTTCATAGTCAAATGAAACAGAGCCTGTGGCCCACTGCAAACAACAGGATTCTTAGCTAATTTTTCATTAAGTCTGTTCCCTTTTGCCTCCTGGTTGTCTTGGTCTCGTCTGTGTTATGTCACTCTCTGTCTCTCTCTCTTTGCTCTCTGTGGCCCTTGCTCTTGATATTTAGTCAGTCTCGTCTCGGTGTTTTTTCCCCGTCTTCCTGTGTCTGAGCCATCAGCTTCCTGTTTTATTGTGATAGTCTTTTGTACTGTGTGCATTATGTTCAGTTCTACTTCCCTTTCTCATTAGTATGACTGGGTTCACCTGTGTTACCTTGTGTCTCCCTGATTGCCCATTGTGTGTATTTAAGCCCTCAGTTTACTTAGTTCTTTGTCACATTGTTGTTGGTCTTCCTGTCATTCTCTGTGTTCTGTTCGTTCACTTTGTGTAGGATTCTAAGCATATGTAACTCAGCAATAAAGTTACACTCCAGTGCACATCTGTCTCCAGGGTCTTGAGATAGGGTCCTCACGCCGTCTGCCACACAGCCGGGATACAACACTGACTGATGTTTTGCATGCTCTAGACAGTATAGAGAATGAGGCAGGGAGGACTTGCAATCAAGACAAGGAGCAGCAGTTATTAGCCATTTTCTTGATTAATGATGGATCAAAATGAAAGATGAGTGATGTCCTGAAATATAATTAAATTCATAATGTAATGCCACATTGCCATAACCTCATGTTATTCATAGGAGTACCACGATGCCTGGGTCAAAGCTATATGTATGAGGAAAACCTTAGTAGAAAGCTTGCTTGGAAACACTGCAACATTATTTTGTGCAGATTTATGGATGCATCCAGATGTGGCTCCTTGAGTCTGTATACTGAGGTGTTATGGACACACAAAAATCCTGTAAAAAGCCTTAACAAAAGGGTGAGGGAATAACTTTGCAATGGAAAGTCACAACTGCCAAGTTGCGGACTGTATTTGCCAGAGCAGTAATGCTCGGGGTCAAGATTGTGGGGTTCGCTTCCAATTACTGACTACCCCTCCATCTTACCTCTGTTCCAGCCCTATGATGAGCAGACCATAATTGCCTCTCTAAATGATACTTCTCGTTACCTCACAGACACTCTCTGCTCACCCAAGTCATTCAATGCTCTACAACATTTAAAAAATAAAATGAAATAGATTGATTTATCTGTTAAATTTCAGGCTCAGCAGATAACTTTCTCCTTCTAAGTTCATCATTCCTGTAATATCCTGCCTAAAAACTCTATAAAACATCTATAAAGCACAATTTCATCTTTCTACACTTGGTTGAATGTGTGACTAGCACAGATGAATGAAAACAGGAAAAGGCAAACAATCAATCATAAAGAAAGAAAATCTGCTCCACAGAAGCTCCACTGTGGTTCCTGCTTCTTCAGATAAACTTCCAGTTGTGCGGAGCCCAGTCCTTGCAGTAAAAGCCGCTTCGGGCAGTTTTGTGTAATGTTGCTCTTGCCATCACGTAATTACTTCAGCTGGGATCGGGTTAACAAAAATAGACACAACCTACTGTTCATTTATCAAAAGCTATGTCTGTGATTACAAGACAATTCTACAGTAGTCAAGTGCAGAAGACACTTCAGCAATGGCACAGGAAAACCATTGTTTTTTGTTATGGTGAATTTCACTGAAGTTATCTTTGGCAGCTCCTCTGTTCATTAGCTGTGTTTTCACTTGCGAGAATAGGCTGTCTGTCAGTGGACCCTGACCAAAACCAAATGACCTTGGCCATCTACAATAGCTTACAGGCCATGATGCCAGCAACCGTAACTGTGAATAAAAACAGTCGTAGAACTTAACTGTACATCAGAGGTTTGTTGAGGTTTTTGCAACCGCATTATATCCCTTTTAAATGTTTACTATAGTTTACCACTCTATAGCAGTGGCAAACAAGGCAAAATCACAGCAAAAGAGGGAGGAAATCTTTCCAAGCCGCAGCAAAGCTTTGGTTATGCAAATAATGTACAAGGGACAACTGTGAGGAACCGTGGGAAAACTGTCTGTACTGCTGAGTTACAGTAAGACATAGTACGTAGTGTGGCTGAGAGCTCTTCACCCAATTACGTATAATTAATAACATTCAATCAGGATCACTGTTAACAAAAAGCCCAAAACAAAACAAATAAAAAACATTGTAAATCGCATCTACAGTAAAATATTTGCTGATATGGCTCTGTTTTGGCACCTGGAGAGCAAACCTTCACACCTCTAAATACATGAGATGCCAGAGAAGGGGAGAATAACAGCCATCAAGAGACAAGATATATTGTCAAAATAACACAAAATGCATTGATTCCTTTTGATCCATTACCTGTCCCCATTGTGGATATACATGTATTTTTTTATGTCGATTTAGTCAAAAACAGCAGTTACAAAGTAGCAAAGATGAGGTGGGTTGCAATGTGGTTTGCAGATGCAACTAAGCCTAGGCATGCATGCCCTATGTGGAGTTTTAATTTGGAGTATTGGCTGAGATGTCAGCTGATGCTGGCGGGCACTGAGAGTAGCTGAGTTTTACTTTGTGGCCTAACTCTATGTTTACTTTTTATTAGAAAAGCTAAGGTTGGTGTTCTAGGAATAGTGCTAGTTGTTAGCCTGTTGGTTAAACCACTTCACACTGTGGTCTAGAAATTTCTCAGCAACTATTAAATGTATAAGAAGATGATCTTAGGATAATCTTCTGTCAAATAAAGTGAAGTAGTCTAAAAAATCTAAAAAAAAAAAAACCCCAACAACAACACATCATCCCATCATCCAAAGAAACACATAACAACCAACAGAATGGAGAAGATGATAGTGTGATGTCTGGGCCTGCTTTGCTCCTTAATGACCTGGACGGCTTGCTATACTCAATGAAACCATGAAATCTGCTCCCTGTCAGAAAAACATGAAGGAGAATGTCTGGCCATGATTTCGTTCCTGAAGCTTAAGCACAATTGGATTATGCACAGCTTAAAATTTTACTCTTGAGATGTCTGAGGAAGGAGTACCCCAGCTTTAGAAATACTCATTGGGTCCGAAGGAACCCTGAAACCCATATTAAAAGATATTTAAGTTTGCTTTTTTGCATGATTACATTTCATCAAATCTTGGCTCTTGGCATTACACAATACTGCAACTCTGATTTACTTCCTCCTACTGTCAAGCACTGCTCTGTCACTGCAGAACCACAGTTTCTCTTTGTCACTGCAGCTGACCATCTGCTCATTGCTGCTCCAACTCAGACCTGTTTCACTACCGCTGCTGCTTGTCAACCACAAAGGAGAAAAAGAGAAAAAGACGTGGCTCTTGGCAGAGAAAACAAGGTCCCCAATATGTGACTTCAATAACATCACATGAACTGGTCTTCCTTTTTATCTTAAGGGTTTTATCTTAAGGGTGATGCCATGTTTTAAACGTGACATACTGATTTATGCATCTACTTTGAGCAATCTAGCCAGCCACTGCTTGTGATTGGTTAGGATTATATGGTGTAAGGCTATGTCTCTTTCTGTACATCCAATCAGCTAACATGATCTTTAAAGTTTGCAGTATAATTTACAGACAAGACAAACAGCCTCATATAAGGTGTCTCTTAAAATGTGATGTGTCTGACTCACTGTTATTACTGAATTAGGTCCAAACATACATATTCTCGACCTCGCATTGATGTCATACGGTTTTGCAAAAGAATGACATCAACTCTAGGATCTAAACACGGTATTATTAACTGGTCGTGCATTGATGCTTCAAGAAATCTCCTGTTTTTTACATTTGTAATTATGCAGGTAGGTTGCCCTTTTATCCCCGGCTTAATGACAGATTTTAAAAGCTTTGTTTATTGTACCTGCTGTGTTAAATATGGTTGTGGTTTAATTCCTAGT
Source organism: Oreochromis aureus (assembly GCF_013358895.1). NCBI lineage: Eukaryota > Metazoa > Chordata > Actinopteri > Cichliformes > Cichlidae > Oreochromis > Oreochromis aureus. Next base: position 7,677,110 of record NC_052950.1, read on the forward strand.
GTTTTACTATAGGCTTGCGGTCACTGTTAGAAGCTGAGCTGGTCAGACTAACATACCTAAACCCTGCCCTGTCCAAGACTACATGAGTGAGAAAACACAGTGAAGCAGAGGCCAGAGCACTCTTTATTCTCTGCTCATTTAACCTCACCCTCAATACCGCCGAGCTTTGCGGAGCTTCCATCTGTGCCTCATTGCTTTTACGAGGTTGTTAAGGACTACAATACCCGTCTTAATTAGCAGTGGACACAAATGCAGCCTAATGTCAGAATTCCCATTGTTAGTTGGCTGTTAATGCTGTTGTGTGAACCCATTACATTTGTTTGGAATCAAAAACCAAGGAGCTCAATAAAAAATTGTCAGTACGATAAAATATAGGCAGTTACTGTGGTAAGTCTCACACAATGGGAAAAATGTGTTACATTTGTTCATCACGCTCTCCATGTTTTCTCACAGTGATCATATTTAGGCCAAAGCGTGGAATCTTTCTGCCTTCACACTTAGCTGTAAACAGACATTTATTTATTTCAGCAGCCACCTTTTTATGTTCTGCAGCGATAGTTTATTTTGAGACATGTGTGTATGTGTACAGCAGTTTGCTGAGCAATTAACATAACTCACATTTGGCCATTTCTTGCTTTGACCCAACACAGCTAGAGCTGTTTTTCAGATTACCAATGATAAACAGTGTTTGGCTAGCTAACAATTACGATGATATATGAATGATACCACACAGTTAGCTACAACAATCCTGTCAGTTAACATGACTTCATTATAACTAAAGAAACTTTTTCTCTAAACCCCCTTTGGTTGATCAGCGTAATCATTTTCTCATCATCATTGTTATTTAGGTCATCCATAACTACAGAAGACCCAGAACAAACACTGATTACTTTCAAGTTTTCCATGAAATACACATGTTTGTTTTCATTCTCAACCAGTAGGCAATGTGTGGTTAATGACATAACACTTCCTGAATCTTGTGTAGCTACAAGAGCGAACACACGTTGTTTTAATGCCTCCAAGGTTTGTGGTCTTCTCCTCTAATCCATCACTGTCGGCTGCAACTTCATTGCTAATCTATTTCATACCTGCTTCATGGGAAGACGGAGCAGTTTTGGCGGACGATATGACGCTTCACTTTTGTTTTGGGGCCGGATTTAAGAGGCCCAGCAGACTCGAATCTGATGTTATGATCCCTCTAGACTGATTTATGTGCAAACGGAAGACAGATGGCGCACGGGACGTCCCTGATGAGTGTTCGCTCGTTGCCAGTCACGGAGATACTGTGATTAGGGAGTGTTTAAGTAATTATGACAGCATTCAATGTCGGCCTTGTTGGTGGAAGCACACATGGGGAACACGTTACATGTTATTTATACCAGACAACGGGTGCACTGTGGCGTAATTCTTTGAGTTCTCAGACCTTGAGTGCAGTTTTGAAAACAGGCATGTATACTACATGAAATACAGCTCACGCTTAAGTAAACTTCACTCAGACTCAATGAAATATAGAACGACCTGTCTCTAGCTCTGTTTGATTTGGAAAGTGCTCCTCTTTTTGGCTCTGGTTTAAAAACAAACCACCAATGTAAAGTGTAAGTTTGTCTCGGGTTCTATTTATAAATCCATGTGTGAAACACTACACATAGATGTATGTGAGTTAACCTCTGGCCCTAGCATCACTGATCTTTTTCCATGGAGAATGATTTGAGTGAGCACACAGTAGAAGGGTTTCAGACCCTGGAAAGAAACCTAGATAAACTGAAGGCAAGTTGCGATGAAAAGCCACTGCTGAAATCAATTGACGCTTTGATCCTGTTTGGTTGTATTTGGATTGAGCCTGGTGCTGGCCGGGCTGATACAGCAGGAGCTCTGAGAAATAAACATGATTAAAAAGATATAATCATATATCTTTCAAGCAGGGAATTAGCTTGAGTGAAAGATCTAAATGAAATCACAATGTACCACTTTTTAAGATTTTCTATATTTGCTTGTTCATTCTTTTCTTTCATTCCCTCCTTTCTCACAACACTTTCATGTTTTTCTCTCTCTTCAGAATCATTGACCAGCTTGATGGAATCCGTCTGGTGTGGTCGCTGCTAAAAAACTCCAGTGCAGATGTTCAGTCTATTGCTGCTTGGGCTCTTTGTGCATTGAGAATGCAGAGGTACAGTGAAGTGCATATTTCTTTTAGTTCTCTGTGACTTAAAGCTAATTGGCCTTCTGCCTCTGTCCTGTTTCTGCGAAGTGAAGCACATCACCAGCACATATTTATCCTGTAAATCAAAGAGTTCTGCAGTGTTCGTGTCATTTCGGAATAAAGGGTTATCCCTCTCACAAAACAGAAGCCATCTTATATCATCAAGCTTGTCTCCTAAGCTCTTCCTTCAACCTGCTGCTGCTGGGAGGTTAGCAGGGGCAGAGCTGTGTCAGAAGAGGCTTACATGAACCTTGGGCTAATATGAAGCAGAGAAGCTTCCTTGGCACAAAGGGATTGGTGAATTGGGAAGCAGGCGGGGAGAAAGACTGAGTAATATCCTGTGGCATGGCTTCTGATTTCCCAGCTGAAAATCTTCTCTCAACATGCTACTAGCTCCAGAGGCACACAGTCTACTACATGGTTTTGAATGTTGTTCATATACGTTTAGATAGAACCATGCACAGAATAAGAATATATAATAATTTTTAAACAGGACATGTTTTCTTATAGAGTATATGGATGTAGCCACTGCGTCATGACCCATTGGTTTACCGACTTAAAGCTTCCAGTTCAGCCTTTTGGACACTGTTTTTTTTTGTGCACCTGAAGTGACCATATAGCTCCATGGTCTCATCCACAAATACAGGTTAAAGCTCTACCAGTGCAAAGAAGAAAGGAATGCAGTTGTGCAGACATTTTCTCTGAACCAAAGCTTATTTAACCTCCTAGGACCTGGCGTCCACATATGTTGACATCACATTTTGGGTTGTCTAGACCACAATACTAAATTTTGCTCTACAAGGACCTGATATCCACTTATGAGGGCTTTATACTGCCACTGTTCTATTGAAATTTTAAACGAATATCCTCATATGTGCATCTCATTTTTGTCAGAAACAAACATCAGGTAAAAAAAAAAAAATCTGGCAATTCTTTGTTTTTACACTCATCAGGTCCCAATATGCCCAAATATCAAAGAGAAATTAAAAATGCATGCCATGAAAGAGCTCAGGTCTTAGAAGGTTAAAATTGACTGAGGCAAAGTGGAAATTCTTTGTGGAAAATGTGGAAAACACCACATCCTTCAGACTAAAGAGGACAGGGAGCATCTGACTTTTTATCAGAGCCTGCATCTCTTACGGTATGGGAATCCACCAATGTGAATACTGAAGGGTATATGCAGGTTTTAGACTAACATATGCACGCATCCAGATTACTTCTTTTTCAGGGAAGGCCTTGCATATTTCAGCAAGACAATGCATAAAAAAGCTTCTGTGTAAGTTCAGTTAAGGAAGGAAGTTCTGTAATCAGTCATCTGCCTGCTTTCCTGGGTGTTAGACTGCTTTTCTGTTCTCTACATCACTACTGCTTTCCCACACTGTCAATACTGACGCCAAATACATTATTTTTTCTCTATCTCAATTCTTCCAAGTGATCTCTCCTTATTGAACTGCACCTATTACAGTAGCATGGCTTCGTAAAAGAAAAATCTGAGTGCTGTACTGGTCTACCTGTTCTCCAGACCTTTAAATAACTGAAAATATTTGGTGCATCAGACCTAGGGCTGTTGAGCTGCTAAACTATATCGTACAAGAATGGGACGACATTCCTCCCCACCGGTAAACATGGCCCTGTTTACCTGTCGGCCAGGTTTTCTGAGATGTGTTGCTGCCATCCAATTCAATATAGTTTTTTTAAGTAATAATGAGCATCTTTATGCTATTGTTTGAGGTCTTTAGCTTACTATTAAAATCAGTGCCATCAATCAACCTTAATTTGGGTTACATATCATCTGGTCTTTGATCTCCTGAACAGCTGTATTGTTTCCAGCCACACCTAAAGTTGTTTTATTAGATTATAGCAGTGATTAAAAGTAAACAGCTTGTCAGTAGAACAGTCTGGTTAAGTTTAAACATATTGGACCCAGGCAGGTGTCTTCGGGGGGGAAGTCTTTTTCTAGTGGGTTGGAATTTTTCTGGCCAGAAGTGTACGCATGGCAGCCATGTGGAGGGCGAGGGGGAACTGCAGACCCACCGTTGAGTGCTAACAAAGTTTGACAATGTTTGTCTGGATGTCAGCGTGCCAATTTTTAGGGAAATTCATGAACATGCTATTTGGGTGATTTTCCTGGGACAGGAGCAATGAGAAGAGCTAAATAGCGCTCTTTACCCATTGACACGGGGAACCTGATACTGCTGCTTTGGTGCATTTGTTATTTAGATAAAAACTCCATGTGGTTTGAGTTAGCAGTTCCATAGTGGATTTATGAAAGAGCTATGGTATAAATGCATCTGCTGGATGCTCCATACGGTACTGTTGCCCCTCCAAGGACACAGACATAGACAGACACTATGCTCTGTGTCCACAGGTCTACAACTTAAGTTGATTTAGTACCATTAAAGTACTCTAAAGACTTAGAAGTGAATCATTCATTTATCTTTGTTCTTAAATCAAGGAAATACAACCTTCCCACTCACACGTAATGGGGTGTATCATTAATTTGCCTTGGATGCTGAGGCACATTTAGATGCTTGATTTATTTTTCCTTTACATAGTAGCCATGTATGCTACAGAAGTCTGATTGCTCTAGAGATGGGGTCAGGGCATACTGCTGCCATTCTGGGCTTGGCTCACTCCCCTCAGCTTGAGATCACGCACAGCACATAATGTGTTTTCTATTTCATTTCATCCTGGGTAAGAGGAGGGGAGAGAGAGGATAGCAAGAAAGGCCTTTCCGTGTGCAGCCTCATAATGCTGTGGTTTCAAATCTGGGGGCCCGTCCAGGCCATGAAAGAGATTCTGGCTAGTCTGTCGCAGCTGGTGGCTTGAGAGAGCTTCCTCTGTCGCAAGGACTCCTGGCCAGCCATCATCAGTATTCCTGAGGAAGAGCTTCCTGTGCATCGGGGGGTCAGCTCCTGGCTCTGGCACCCCCCTCACTGGTCTGCACTGCACACATGGTTCATCCTCTGGCACAGCATCACAGGGCCCATACACCGCATCCTGGCTTGATCTTAGCTGTGAGCTCTCTGTAAGAGAGGAGAGCACAACAGTACATTAAGCTCTTTCAAAGTAGCTGTGCACTAAAACTGTAAATCAGCTCCTGCCTATTTTTCATTGCTGAATTTGATAGAATCCCATCATCAGCTCTGGATATGTAGATTGATGTCGAAACAGACTCAAAATTAAGCATACTTTCTGATTTGCATCCAGCGATCCATAATTGTATGCTTTGGAGAAATTTTCGGTTCTATTTTCAAAGGACTGAACATTACAGACTCGGGCACCTTGATGTATTCTTCCGTGGCTTACGATATGGTGAGTTGTGATTTTAAACAGTGGTCTGATGTGCCAAGCCAAACTGAAGCCGGTGTCTCTGCCAGCTCTTCCGCTGTGGTTCGCTCAGCGCTCCCCACCAGCTTTTGGATGGTTGGTAGGCATCACCCCACAAGTCGAAGAGAGTACCGTGAACTCAAACCATGAAGCCATGAAGTGTACATTGTGTCACACTGAGGGGAAGGTTTTAAATGTCACCTCTAAGCTCTAAATTCTATGTTTCTTTTTCATTATGACAAATTAGGGCAGGAGAAAGGAAAAGGTTGTGAGCATCTGGCTTGCTCAACAAAAACCAACACACAGGGCAGGAAACTGGAATACATTGCATAGCATCCACCAGTGAGATTAATGAGACTGAATATAGCTCTGCTTCTAAAAAGGCTGGAATATGGTTTAAAATGTAAATAATAACAATGCATGAAATTAGTCTTTTACAGTGGATCCACGCTGTTGTAATATGTGTACATGCTTTAGTTTTATATTGAGAAATGTTATTCTGTTGTTGAACCTTTTTCCAAAGTGGTCTGAAACAGAAAGGACAATCCTTCTGCATGTTAACTCAAGACTCGGCCTCTTTTGGGATACCTGTTTTACACTGAATCATCATCATCATCATGCAATGGACTCATTGTTTATTAACTAATCATTTCTGAGATGTGATATTTTTTTAACATTATACAACCTTTCCAGTTTTTTCTTGCTACCCATATCTCAACTCATGAATTAAGTTTCAAGTTTGAGTTTCAGCATTTGATCATTTCTCTTTGTGTAAATGATTTGTAAATGCTTATATTCTTATTTACATTTTTAAAACCATCCTGCCATTTTCTGGAAACAGGGTCAGGCTTTGTTTTGTCTGCGTTTCTCAAATGTCCCAGTCTGCATCTCTTCTTTCCTCATTCATTGGACTGCTCCCCTCTTCATCATCTTCTGTGTTCATTTGCAGCTAATAACAGACTTTTTGACTCTAGGATGCAGGAGAAACGGCACGCTCGCTCATCGGTAGATTTCAACTGATTGTTAAAATGCTGAGCTCAACAAACAATGAGGTGCTGGGAAGTATTCGGCTGCCATCTGGAAAATAGCCAAAGACGAGGAGAATCTGGCAATCCTCACTTAATTTCAAGGTCGTCCCATTGCTGGCCAAGCTGACTAACACAGTAAGAACACCTCACTGCTGGAGAAATTCAGTTCAATTCACAACAACAGTCACCTCAATGCGCTTTATATTGTAAGGTAGACCCTACAATAATACATACAGAGAAAAACCCAACAATCATATGACCCCGTATGAGCAAGTATTTTGGTGACAGTGGGAAGGAAAAACTCCCTTTTAACAGGAAGAACCAGAGTCAGGGAGGGGCAGCCATCTGCCTCGACTGGTTGGGGTGAGAGAAGAAAGACAGGACAAAAGAGAAAAACAACAGGGTTTTAATGTTATTGTCAATTTTCATATATCGCCTTTACGCTGAGTTTAGGTGCTCTTTAACCACTCACTGCTGTATGAATCCAGCTAATGAGGGGTGCGTTAGTAGACACAACTTGTTCTGGGCATTGTAAAAAATGCTCTCCGGGATTCAATAGGATCTTATTTCTCTCCATACTGACAACAGGCTCTGTCACCATCATGCTGATGCCATCGCACAGTGCTGCAACAATAGGGTATCATATCACAGCAAAGCCATTTCACATTACTTGTTACTTTTCATAAAAGTAATGAACTTTTGGTTACTCCATAAAACGACCTGAAATGCATTATTAAGAATATAAAGTTGAGGCTCCAGCCCCAAATATCAAGATAAATCTCTAGGCCTGTGACTGAAGAAGTCACTTAGATGACTGACAAAATGTTTCTCACACTGAAAACCCTACTCCTAGATGAACAGAATCAACTTTTGTGGAAGTTCAAAGAGACTTTAAAGCCACAGTGAAACACAAACATGCTCATCATTGCCTTCAATACCTGTTTAAGATAAGGCTCTGGCTGCTGTTCTTGGGTAGCTTAGTGTTAGAATGCTGTCTGTGCAGATGCTTGAGAAGTTGTGTTGGCAGCATAATGCTGTGGTTTCTGTCCCAGATAGAGTGTGCACTTTACCATCGCACTTTTGTCCATTTGTTCAATAAAAATAAAGGCAATGTCCACATGTGTGCTGTAGACTGCTCCATCATTTTCCTTCTATGACACACTTAGTGATCTGTATTTATTTAACTACTCTTTTTAAAAATAAATATATAGTTTATTTATTTATATAGTTTATGTTATTTTTACTTATGTATAATTTTGCTTTCTTTTACATGCAATATTGAGAGGACTCTGAGCCTAAGAATTTCATTGCCAGTAGCGGTATGCCATTGTTACCTGTATATGACAAATAAAATTTGAACTTGAAATCAGCTAATTGTAGTAGTTGAAGTATGCAGGAATAAAAAAACAACTTTGTTTCATGATTTTCTTTTATTCTATTCACCCGCCATGCAGATAACTGAAGAACCTTTGTAACATGCATTAGTAACATGCTACATTACTGCATTACTGGAAAATGTAATTTAAATACAGTAACACATTACTTTGGCTGTGTCACGTCCCTGTGTCAACTGTCCAAGTACCCCAACAACTGCATTACCATCAATGAGAAAGGAGTAGTTACAGTTACAGTACGGTTGTACCTGGATTTCTGACTGCATATTAATGCATTCTTTTTTGGTATAGTCAAAAATAGTGATTACTTGTAGTTTATATGGTGTCTTTGAGTATAAATCTAGCATGATTGCACCAAGGAAAATGTGCTTTGCTCTCCCACCGCCCTTGTTTTACTGATGTGTGAAAAACACTTGAGTAATAAACTTTGAAAAGCTGTGACTATTTTCAGAGCCTTTGACCGATGGAGCAGAAACAAAGTGGGTTTTTATTCGATGGCGGAAACATGACTCCACTTTCTAGCCGTCATGGGAATTCAGAAAAGCAAACAGCTCCGTGTGTGCCAAGTGCCATTTCTACGGTAGACCCTAGATGCCATTACAGTGCAAGTCAAAGGGCTGTAGCTGGGGGTAACTGTTGCTAAGGACTGTTCCTGGACATGAGGGTAAAATGTAGCAGCAATACGGTTCAGGCCAAAGAGTGGGGTCAGAGCTGTTCAAGACTAACAGAGAACAATGTTTTTTTATGGTCAAGTTTTTCTCCTCTGTCAGCCTACATCCGCCAGCTTTCCTCATCGTGGCAGTTGTGTAGCGCTCTTCCAAAAAGGAACAAGCATTGTTTTGTCTAACATTCGAGCCTGTCGGGCTGTTTCCATGCTCAGCTCCAAAGACTGTTTATGTTTGTCTCTGCAAGTGATGCAGAGATTCTGTATTAAGATTACACTGTAACTGATGTCTTGTCACAGATGATCATACACACATAGTTCAGCATTTTGGGCAAACATTGTTAGCTTCCTCTCTAATTCAATCATGTTTCACAGAACAACTTTCACATGAGAAGTCTCTCTGTGGCTATAAGTGAGTTTAAATCCTAAATAATAACAACTACATATATATATATATATATATATATATATATATATATATATATATATATATATATATATATATATATATATATATACATAAAAATATATAGTGGTTATGCCATTGCAGCCAAATATTCATTAAAAAGTCTGCTTTTGTTTGATTTGCCGTTACAGCGTATGTGGTTCCACACTAGCCATAAGTGGTTTGCTGGACTCAGCAGTGGGTGTTCCGAACACGTTATGTCCAATTTGCAAAAGTCATTAAGCTGAATGCCTTTTGTAGTTAAAGCAGCGACAAAAACTGGACGAGCCCTCTTTTTTTCTGCTCTCAGTGTGCGTGTGTGTCTATATTTGACATTCTAGTCTGAGAAAATGGGTGTATGTATGTGCAAATTCAAGAAATACCACCCTTTTTAATCTGTCTCTATGTTTGCCCTTATTAATGTACCAGTTAAGAGTTGCAACACTACTCCATAATGTATTTTTGGACTTTTAAAGAGCTTAATTACCAAAGGCCACGTAACTGCACCAGCATTGCATTTGTTCTTAATCTCAGACATGGAAACACAACACAGGCAGCCTCATTGTTCAGTGTGACCGCGGTCTTAACCAGTCTGGACGGGGAAGGCCGATACTTACCTGAGTGACCCCGAGGAAACATTACAGTGAGGGAGCTTGTCAATCTCCAGCACTGAGTGCGCACTGCAATGCTGTGGTTCATGATATACAGACAGCTGCGAGCAAGAATGTGTTAAAATAATATTTCTAATAGTTCTGACTGAGTTGGAGAGGGTTTATCGATTTATTGGTGCAGGGCTCTGTTTTTAATTTACAGCCCTGTGTAAAATTCTGGTCTGCCTCTTGTATTATTGCAACTGTATTTCAAAGAGTTTTTCTGTGCATTTGAGAAGCTCTAAAAACATGTGCAGTGTATAGTTTCAAATAAGCAAAAGTTTCTTCTGCTATGGCCCAGTCCCTTAAGATTCATGAGGGAAATTAGGCACTGAAAAGAATGTATTTCACACTGGAAAACACATTAGTGACCCGTCCTCGTCTGTTAGTGAGTCTGTCTTAACCACACAAAAACAAATGTTCACTAATTTATTTACTTTACTCTTCAAATATTAAAGATTTTAAGTAAATGAGTTTAAACCATGTTAGCTTTTTTTCCTTTTTGGTGAATGTGCTGGATCAGATCAGATCTTGTTTAAAAAAATGATTTTAGGTGCTCTCACTCAGAGAGATTAACATAAGATACGAGTTAGACTGAGATGAGTTTATTTGACGACCCCTCTTGGCGTCTCTCAGTTTCATACGGACGTGCTTTATTTTGTGTTGTACGCAGAATCAGCGTGCTTTCACCCTGTGCTTTACATCGCTTCCATGGGACTGGGGATTGTTTGCTGAAACCATAAATCCTTGTAGACAGCTTCAGCCAGCTATTTGTACTAAAGAGGCTCTTTCATAAGAAAAGCTTTGTGAAGTAAATTGATGAAAATTACAAAATGCGACTGGTAATTATTGGTAATTTTCAACTGAAAGCATTCCAAAGCGTAGCCTTTGCCAGGTCCTGGTATGTAGTATTTTAAGACTTTTACTAATCTAAATGAGAAAAACGTTTGCACTTTTGTTGCCATGAGTACACTTCTTGCCCGGCACGGCGAGTGTTTGTTTTCATTTTTTTTACTGTTACACGCTCAGAGTTTTTTGAGTGAAAGTGTGCAGCTTGGCTGTTTTTTTTTTTTTTTGGGGGGTTCAAATAAATCCAGGTGGTGCATCACAGGTTTACTTCTGCAGTTTCTTCTGGGTTTGTGTCAAACATGCTTTTCGTGGGTGCGGTGAGCAGATGAGACAGGCCCTTATTTTGTTGCTCAACATGTTTTGCATACATGGAACCTAATGTCGCCTTAAGCCTCCACCCTTCTTGTTGTGTCCTTCGGATTAAGGATTCAAAATGAAATATCTGCCTTGAAAGTTACAAATTTCAATGGTTCCCTCCCTGCTTTTCCCCTTCCTCTTTAGAGACACAGAAAAAGTAGTTCAACAGTCTCTGGCTCACTGGAGGCTGCAGGGAATGTTATTTACCTTGACTTCCCTCACCCGCTTCCCCTCAGCAAAACACTGCTGCCTGTTTGTGCTTTTTGCTTCTTCAGTGGAGTCTGCAACACTGAAATAGAGGAATGGCCTGTTGGGGGATGCTGGTGAAGCTGTAAGGTCTGCTAGACCTGGCACAGGAGAATTTGAACCTCAGATCCCACAGCCAGGCACCATCCAGCAGAGCACGCTTAACACCATGACACCTCCATGGGTGACAGAATGTGCATACACATGCAACAATATGTGCAGCCCTCCCAGACTGCATGCCTGCTCCTCCCACACCTCACCTCAGGAGGGGGAGCATGGTCCCCAGGTCCCTTCTTGGAGGTCAGGACTCACTGGAGTGCAAAAAGCTCGCGGTTCAGTTTTTAAATGTGGAACGAGTGTTCATGTTGCCACAGTCAGAGAGTAGCTAACAAGTGGAGTATTATATTCCTCGAGATCCCAGCTGGGAGAGAGAGCGAGCAAGAAAAAAGGGCAGTAAAGAGAGATACGATGTCTTATCCAAGCTGTGCACTTCAGGAGACTTTATTTGGTGAAATCTGAATATCGTGAGGTTGGCAAAAACGCTGCCTCTGGCACTTCTCAGGCATCCTCTCTTCTCACAGGACAGACTTGTTTCGTGAGCGTCATGTGGATGTATGTTTGCTTTTAGAGGTCTTTTGGATGCTATTTAAAAATCACATAAAACTGGAGGGCAAATGTTTCGCACACACTCCTCGACACTGATCAGACTGCTCTTTGACTTTTTCCACAAAATAATGTGGTTATAAGTAGAAGAAGAACAGCAGTTTCTCAGATTTTAACTGGACTTATGCTTTAAGTTCACAGCCTTTTCGCTCTCATACCCACAGGCTGGCTCACTTCATCTTTTGTGTTTTCCTTTCACGGTTTGTCTTTGCCCTGAAAATCCTGGGAATCCCTTGTCTCTGCTTCTTTGCTAACCACACTGATTTGTGGAGGGGTCTTAAGTTTGCATGTAACACATAGAAAGGTCGGAAGGTGTTTCTAATGCATTCTTTGACCCGGGAGAAAAAAAGATTTTAAATTGAGCTTCCATCTGGAATTAAACGTTTTAAAAATGAAGCTTTGGTTGCTCAATTGAGTTTTGACTAAGAGGCAGACAATGAGCAGGTGGAGATTAGCCAGAAGCTTGTAAAGTAAGGCTGACTGGTTCTTGGATTGTGTCCTTTGGACAGTAACAGTCTAGATATTGTCCCCTGTGCTGCTCCCTATCAACATGGATGTGACATTGCTGCAGCGAAATGAGGGGAACAAACACACCACTTAAGCCTGCTGCTACACAGTTTGCTAAAGTCTTCTTTTTTTCAAAGTCCACCAGAGAGCACAGCTTTTATATGTGGACCTTAAAAGTGCCTCAGACTTCTAAGCAATGTATTCATTGGGGCTTCATTATGTTCAGGAGCTGGCAGTCTTTAAGTGCTTAGCCGAGGGATGTAATGTTGCCATTGGTTCGTTATCTATATAAACAAGCCTATCTGGAAGAACTGGAAGTGTGTCACCGGAAACCTCAGTGGTACACCATTGTAATTTTACCACACAGCACACATTGTACAAATTTAGATTCATCCATTGAATCCATCCATTTACTTTTATTTTGATTCAGCCCCACAGCCGCCCACAAACATAATGTAGTGATTTTACTGCAGATACAAGAAAAAAAACATGCCACTCTGTGGTATTCCATATATCCAGTTCGTTCCTTTTTGCTTAGCTCCACATAATAATACCTCTTTGAACATAGGAAAACATTTTAAATGTTCAATTTTATATTAGCAAAAAATAAACTTCCAAACTTAGAGATTTCTGGAGAGCTCAAAACTTTGTTCTGCAATAAGATCTAACGAGATCCATTATACAAGCCACTAATAGTCGGATATAATCTGACCTTTGGAGCGGCGGAAAGGCTGTCGAGTGGTGTGGTTCATGCTCAGGTTTTTAATGTCGAGCCTACCCGGCACGACTTTCATGTGAACAAACTTGCAGAAGCATGTGCGCATGCAGCTGTAACCCCTTTGCTGAGCCACGGTTTAGAAGTGGGATATACATGCATACACACTGAATGCACACAGGGGGACACATGCCAGTGCAGTTGGAGACAGTCGTTGCACAGCCACCGCTCTGCAGGCCCCTCTGGGTAGTGGGGGTGTGCAGTGATTCCTGCTGACATGGAAACATTAGGAGGAAGTTATTTATATGGGCACTGGATGTTTTAGTGTTTTTTTTCCAAAGATGCAAAGATGTTTTCCCAAAGGTGTATAAGTTCACTAAATATTTTCCAAAGGTGTAGTAGTCCAGTGGAATTTTTTCCAAAGATGTAATAGTCACCTAGATATGGTTGACTTACTGGTTTTCTACTGTTTCGATTCACTTTGGAGAAACTCTGCTTAGGAAATGGGATTTTATGGGTATCATACATTAAGATGTGGTGGGGAAAATGGGAGACATCACTTTCACTTGACTGAACAGCAGATGCTGTCAATGTATTGTCTTCTAATCATTACACAAGCAGCAACTTCCAAAATGTCAACCCATCCATCCCCATCTCTCCCTCATCCAACAGTCCGCCTAAATATATCTTCAAACCCCACCTTCTCAATTCAAACTGGCCTTTCACAAATGTTAGGAATCACTGTGTTCATCCCTAACTCCCCTATAGTGGTTCTCAAACATTGTAAAATGAGTGCTTACCACACCTCTGTGGAGCAACGCATAAACAAAAGTATCAAATCAATCAAAGTAATTAAGAGACCTGTGTGAATATGATATGTTTCCTTTATATTTCATTACTGACAAATAATTGATAATCGTGGGATTATTTGTGAAAGTTAATCTTCTTTGTTTTTCCTTACCTCTGGAAGGATTATGTGATAAGCCAGCAATTAAGGCAGGCAAACACTTCCACAGCCACTGAGCAACATGATTGGTTTTGATGACAAGGAGCTTCAGGAAGCTGCTGCCAGCTGTGTGCGCAACGTCCAACTACTGTGCATGGCTAACAGGAGTTATTCACTTATAGAAACTGATCCCAGCTGCAGGGTTATTAAATTCAGCTTGAATTGTTTAATTGCCAGGAAAAAAAAAATATCTACAAAAGCCCAAAAAACAGTTTGACAGTAGTCAAATTAGCATTTGCCAAAATAATGCTAAACATGACAAACAGCATGAACTTTTTAGCTATTCTAGCTTTGTTTTTGATCATTAGAGGAAGAAATCCTGTCACTGACGCCTTTGGGCTGCTACTGTTTCATAACATTTTCACTTCACACACATTAAAGCTGCTTTGTTGGCACGTTATGTTATGGTTTAACACTAAGTAAATGTTCTGTTGTTCTGTTATAATACAGAACTGACGTGCTCATTATGTTCAGTCCCTACTAATGATACTTTAATGATCCACATCTACTCCTTCTGAAAGCTGCTTAAGGCAGTATGCAGTTTCATCCACATCACACTCAAATGGCACATCCCGTATTTTTGCAAGTGTTCAGCTTATTTTACAGCCAATTTTGCAACTAGAGAATATATTTAAAAAACAAGTTTGCCTTTCATTAAGTACGAACGACTACTGTTACTTCACATCTTCCCTGCTATAACTTTTGTACTAATACTGTTCATGTTAATGGAAATGTTCTGTCTTGTGGTTCACTGAAACTGTTGACTAAAGGGCTTAAGATACATTGTTATAAATATCAATACCATAAGTCTTTTTAAATATGTTCTTCTGAGAAGGGTTTCAAATAAAATGCTTTACCTTGATTGATGAGGGTGTATTTGTTTGCCTTCTTGCTTCCACTGTAGCAGGGAACTTTGATCCTGAACTCCTACCTTACGTCATTCACCTCATCTGGAGCTCGAGCAACCGTTTTCGGAAGCCTTCCTTGCTCTCTGACCATCTCCAGAAAAATAAATCTGACTTTCTCACATTAGTCCTTTCTCCAAATTCATACGTTTCTAAAACTCTTTGGAGCTACCTTCTCTCCACTAAGTAACTAAAAGAGACCTCGAGGTCAAAACAACATCTGCTTGGTTCTGAACACATCCAACCATCCAAACCTGCAACAGAGCAGTGAAACAGAATAATTCACTGTTGGTCATATGGCGTCAATGTGGAATACAGGACGTCTTGAGAAATGTTCTGGATAAGTACCCTACAACAGTCTGAACACATAAATTCAAGTGCTGTTAGCACAAGTGGATAAGAAATGTTTATAACAGTTAGGAACACAATAGAGTGTTGTTTCTCCACCTCAGCAACCAGCAGAGTACTAGAATTTAAATCATAATTTTCCACTGTTTACTTACAGTATTTTCAGATTTTGTAGGGCTTTTATTATAAATAGTAAAATATATTTTATAAACAAGCTCATTATTTTTCTCAGTAAAAACTAGAATGTTGTAGATATTTGGCTAGTTAGGATCATCTCTTTACCAAAGCAGTTGCATTGGCCTGAAATCAGCAGCAGCTATAAAACAATCTAATGAAGGATTTTTGTGAAAAACACTGAGCTTTTTCCCCAAAAGTAGTTTTTGTTTGTTTTGTCTGCCTTCGTTGCTGAGTTTATTTTAAAGGTTATTTCCATAATAATAATCCAGTACCACCCCCCCACCCCCACCCCTACACAGTGCAGTAGTAGTGAGATCCTTCCTTCATCTGATCCTTCTGTTTTCTGTTCCTGTTTCTTATAAACACCCCATGTCAGGCTCAACAGTCTCGCAGTAAAAGACTGCTGGCTTCTACTGCCTCTCGCTGCCTATCACTTGTTTCTCAGTTTCTTCTGTTCCTGCTGTCCTGGTCCCAGTTAGCTTAGATGCAAAGCACTCAACCACAAAGGGCTGCCACAAATTCTCACGGGGGTTCCATCATCAATATCAGCCACGTGCAAAAATTAAAAATTAGCAAAACGCTGAAAATATGTGGTTGAAAATCATCATTGCCATTTGAAGAGTAAACACTCCCAGCTGTTTGTGGGGGTCACTGGAAGAGCACAGATGAAGGAGGAGTGGATGAGTGAGTTTATTACGCTGAAGAAGCGACTTCCTCCCCAAAACACAAAAAGTAGGAGCTGAAGGCAGCCACTGTCTCTAAAGCAGTCAGAGCAAATAAATTCACAGTGATTAATGGATCTTTAATTCCATGTAGCAAGATTTGTGGCTTCAGCAACATGAGCAAATGTCAAAACTGATTCTTAAGAAATGTTTAAGCGAATCTCATTTCATTTTTTAAGCAAACAAAAAGGAAAATCTGTTTTCTTCTTTTGTGGCAACTTAGTGGCAACTCTGCTCACATGGATGTTTTATTTTATTAAATTACCATCAGCTCTTTTTCTTTTAGAAAAACAAGCTGGTCCGCTTGCACAAACATTGCTGTATAAATCTACTATTAACCAGTGATTCCACAGGATACCTCACAGGCATATGTCATGTTAGAGATTGTCTGAATTCAATCTCTCTACTGTAGCAATACAGTCAGCCTCACAACCTGACTACAGAAGTTACAGACACTTTGTTTTCTGTGAAAGTTTTCCTGAATTCTCTGAAGATTTGCAAACAGCTTGGCAGAATGGTGGTGTGGTGGTTGGACCAGTTGCCTCCCGGCAATAAGGTCCTGAGTTCAACTCAACCATCTTTCCTGTTTTTGTGTGGAGTTTTCATGTTCTCCGTGGTGTGTCTTTGGGGACTCCCAGAGTCCAGAAACATGCAGTTAATTAGTGATCCTAAGTTGCCTGTCTCTCTGTGTTAGCCCTGCGACACACTGGCAACCTGTCCAGGGTGTACCCTGCCACTCATCCTATGGCAGCTGGAATAGGCTTCAGTCTCCCGATGTCCTTGAACTGGATAGGCCAAAAAGGATGGATGGTTGGCTGGTTTGTGAGTGACGGCCTTGATGTTGAACCTTGTGGATCACAGTAGTTTCAGGAGCCTGGCCCTTAGCCTCATCGGTCATAAAGCCACAGCTGAGTGTATTAGTTGAGCCACAAACCCTGTGGGAAAGAAACTGCCACTTTCTTTGGCTTGCTGTCCAAAACAGCGACATTATTCAAGGGAAATGAGAGGTTACGCCTCCACGCCTCGTCAGGGACAGCAATTATGTCCGACTCTGGCCTTTCTGGTGACCATTCAAGATCCCATGATTCTCATCGCTTCACTGAATGGATGGAAATAGAGGAGGGATATCCGTTATGTTGTTGCTCCTGTTTTGAGGGTGCATGTGGTCCCTGTCGTCTGCCACACCCATGTATCCCAACTGTTGTGTCTCACCCTTGACCCAACCTTCACCCTGTCTCCACACACTCCAACAGATGTTTCCCATAGGTGGGAGTGATGGATGCAACCACACTTGTCTACTTTATTGCACATTACATGAGTCTTATGGGTGGAAATATCCTTTCTGTAGCTGTGAAATTTCTCTGTCCTTATTTTGGGTGGACAGGGCAGTAAATATATAACGCTTAATTTTTAGGCCTTTGCAGTCCTTTGAGAGTTTGCCATGTATTGTGATACGAGCTTAATTGTTTTAAAACACAACCGCTCTTTTGAAGTTTTTTTTAAAGATCCCACATCTCCCCAGGCGTTCTGCTGCAATATTTCATAAAAGAAACTAATGAACAGTAAAAATTCCTTCCAAATATTAGAAGTGGCTTTCTGTCCCCTCCAGTGTTTAAAGTGTATTTTTAATATAAAAATCACAAACTGTTGCACAGCAGCGGCAGAAGTAGTGTGGTTTGCTTGCCGATGCTGCCATCAAAAACATGCATGTGCACAACAACCTCTTAGAGCTCCATCCAAACAGACGGCTGTGCTCTCTGGTAGCCAGGGACTGGGGGGGTGAACACAGCTTCTGTTCTCAATCACTAAATTAGCTTTTATATTATTACAGCTCGCTCACACCATCAGGCCCGTTGGAGCGAGTCTTGCGTGTGGTGCTAGCTCGCTGTTTGCTCACTGCCTGCTCCCTGCCTGCTCCCTGCACCCATTTCCTTCTCACAGTTCGTTGCATGCTGTCCTTTCATGTACTTCCATTTCTCAGCGTTTTTTGCAGACGCTTTTAAAAGAGCTCTCATGAGCTCATAACGTATCAAGCTGGCATGACAACAAGTAGTGAGTAGTGAGTAGTTAAATACTATAATGTCTGTGTCAGATTTCAAAGTTGCAAGTACAATGTTTCCATAAAGGTCCCAAAAATTACTTTTTAGGTTCATAACAGTAACTGCATGTTAGTTCATTATAAGTATCAAGCATTTTTTTAACAGGAAGCTTAAAGTCACGGCCACATGTAACTGCAAAACCTGGAAAAAAGTGAGCCGTTAGTGAGTAATTAATTTTTTTTTTACTTTCAGAAATGTAGTTTTATGCAAATATCCTGTAAAATTGAAAAAGCGATATTTTCTTTCTCTACTCCACAAATAAGCACACTAATCACCCCTCTCAAAGAGTGTCTAAAAACCACACTTTGAGCAATTGCCTGAGGGTTTGAAGGTGCTCAGGACAGGGATTTTCATTGAGTGCAAATGAGTAAACCCGAGTTTACTTTGTTACTGTGTCCTTTTGGGGTAATAGCAAACATGTGAATAAACTGAATTGTTTTTCTTTTTTTTTACTTAATTTAACTGATGTGCTTGCAAAGTAAGGCCTGTGCTAAAAATGTCTTATCTTACTTTTAGCACAGCTTTTGTAGATAGTAGGTGAATTATAACAGGCAAAAGCTCTACAGTATAAAATATAAAATGCATTGCTAATGTGTTCAAACATGGGTTAAAATCTCATTTGTATTTTTGGTAGGCGTCAACTTTAGTTTAAAAACCTCTAGCAAAATGTTCTGGTGATTTTAATTTGAACACAAATAAATAAAGACTCATTAAACACATTCACCTCTGTCTGATGGTCTTCGAGCAGGTGATTTGGCCCCTGGTTGGTTTCTTTTATGATGAGAATGACAGTTTCATTCTCCTCAGATAAGATGAGCTAAGCTACAAACAAGACAAGCTAAAGCTACAAATTTACTTTAGCATGTACAATTTCACTCAGGAAAGTCGCAAAAACCTGAAGCAACAATTATGGAGGCAGGTGGTCTCACTTTGTCCTCAAGTACTCTTCAGAATGATGTGAAATTCATAGCTAAATCAATGACTGTGAGCCCCCCAGTTCTTAAGGCAAAAAAAGAAACCCCAAACTTACAGATTTCTTCCAGACGTCACAGGTGGTCTCCTGAAAAGCCATATTTAGACTGAACCTAACATGTCCTCGGTTGCTGTTTCCAAACAACTCTTTCATTTGTCTGTCTAGAGCACATTTGACTCTGTGTCCTTTGACAAAAGTAGTTCCCCTTCTGTGTTCCTCGTGGACAGCAAAGGCTTTTTCCTGGCACACCCTCCACATATCACATGCATGCTTTTTGTGACTGATGAAGTATGCATTTTGACACCCACAGTTTGAAGAGTTACCTCCAGATCTTCTTATAAAATTTGTAGGTTCTTGGAGACTTTTTTTTTGTGTCAAACAGCCTGCTGTAGTGTGGATTTTCCTGGCATGGCCAGTCCTAAACCAGCTGACAGTTGTTTAAAATCTACACCACTTGTAGATAATTTTCCTTATAGTAGAGTGATTTATTTTTTCAAATAATTTGGAGATCTTTTTAAATCCCCTAGCAGACTCATAGGCATCCAAAACCCCTTTTCTGAAGGCCTTAGAGGGCTCTTTAGATCTTGGCATGATGACACCAAACACTTTAGTAGCAAAGAGAACAGCAGGCCCTGGATGTCAGAGGTTTAAATAGGACAAGTTTGGGAGTCTGGAACGACTGATGATCATATTATGGATTTGAAAGTGTGATAATTATAGAGGTGTGCTTAGTTTTTCCATGTGACTGATCTGTTTGTTTGCGGCCAAGCCTTTAAAGATCAGGATCGTTGTGTTATACTGTAGTAAACGGAACATTTTTTTTTCTTGCTAAAAGCCCTGACTTTTTTCTCCAGTAAATATGAGAGGAAGAACAGACTGGATGACGCTTCGTGCAGCAATCACCCTGAACTGTTACGGCACTTAACATCTAAGCATTTCTAATGAAACACTCTTTACTCACCGGATCTGTCTGTTGTAGTCAGTGTAAAGGTAGATGAAGGGGAGGGGGGAACCTGGACTTTAGGACATGCCTGTCAGCCACATTAACAGATCATAGCTTTTTTCCTTACCTGACCTTGAAATCGAGGAAATTGTGAAATCTTAGAGACCAGTGCTCTGATTTGATGAAAGTTTAAATGTAGGACTCTAGTACACTGATTGGCCTCATAGGCTAACTGCAACATGTTTGCTGTCTTCCTTTAGAGAGACCCCCCCCCCACCCACCCACCCCTTTTTTAAAATATGACGTGATAATGCTCAGTGCACTTTTCAGCTTTGTATTTGCCTCACCTAAAGCCTCTCTTCTTGTGTTAACACTAAACTGGAAAGGAGAGGATCCTGATAGCCAACAGGCAGTTATATTTATTTGCAGACAAAGGATAGTAAAGATACTCAAAAATGCCAAGTTCCTCACACAGCAGACAGTGATGAATTGGCGTGTGCTCCCAGCTGCACAGCTGTGAAGCATAAGCCCGGCCAGGTTTCCCCTCGCTGGATCACGAACCAACCTGAGAGCTCCGTATGGCACCCCACCAAAAATTATATTATCCCAGAGTTTTCATCAGGCTCTTTTCATCAAACTATCACAACTCTGGACCTGAGGGGAAGACATGTAACTGAGGGGAATAGCACCAAATCAACAAATCATCAGCAAGGCATTATAGAACATCCTATTTAAATCTGTAACTGATTGCACACGTTAAGACATGAAGACAAAGTACAAAACCGTAGTAGACACCGGTGGCTTAAATTTCTTTGCAGAATTAACAGCAATATTTGTAAAAGTGGTCAATTAGGCCAGTACTCAAAAGGGCATTCTTCTTATTTGGCGTGTTGGCCACAGCATCTCATTGATGTGGCCTGCTATTCTATTTGACCTCTAAACTCAAACGTGTTTGTTCAACTTTAATTCTGACACTAATAAATGCCCTTTCTTTTTGCCTGATGCATAAATAACCCCTGTCCCAGTCTACCTCTTTGCTGTCAGTTTGCCCAAGCACTCCCAAATACTTCAGAGCTTTGCAACTGTCTGCTCACGGAGAAAAATATCTGGAGACTCGAGAACCAAAGATAGCAACAGCAGAATTATAGAGGTGATGACACACGAATGAGTGAAAAATTTCACTGAAGTTTTAACAGCACTGGCATTATAAATGAACAAGTCAGAAACGTATGCTTCTTTGTTATTCCAGCATGACTGAGGACTTTTGGCAAGACTTAAGTGTGCAAAAAAGCACGATTTGTTAATTCAACTTGTATCGACAGTGCATGAAAATCAGAGGGTTTGGTTTGCAACGGAAGATTGACAGATGAATCCATCACCACCATGCATGCTGGATAGTGAAGTGGCATCTCCTCCCTGTAGAGTACTATGTGCCAATTTAGTAGCCAGTTGTGTATTCTTGGAACGCCATATTTAGAGATGCAACACAGGACAGGAGGGTTAAATAGTACTGGGTGTTCCAAGTTGCAATTATTCCCCACTGTAATTTCAGGGATCAATCCCAGTGACTTCTAATGGAACTTGATTGCTTTAACTGGACATGTACAGACAGCACACGCTTCAACTCACTGATTAGTGCCCCAAATGTCTGAAACCCCTCCTTTGAAAACAGCAATTGGGTCATTTTATACAACCTGCAAATTTTCTTCTCAGTCACACTTTCCACCAAAGCTGGCAAACTTTTGAGAAAATATGTTTCTGGCTTTACAAGTAGTTATACTATGTAATTGCAACATGGTTTACATGGGGCAATTAGGCCCAAGCATGGAGTGAAAACATCATCTTAAATGAGGGGCAGATGATGGGTGCAGAGGCTGCAGCTTTAAAAAATAATTTGGATTGAAATGGCATAAGGTGTTGACATTGAGCTAACACTGATTTTAAGTAATGGCCACTTTTCATAGCCAGATCCTTTAATGCGCACTGAATGATGAAGTAGCTCAAGGCAAAACCGGGTGTTCCCTGTTGGATCCATGACGTGTAATGAATGTCTGCTTTTTAATTTTACAATCCCTGCCTCAGAGAGGGACACTAAAAAGGAAGTCTTTAGGCCATGGCATATAGAGCTACATATCAAATTTTCTGCAGCTTCTTTACTACAGCATTTTGTTAATTAAACATAAGACACATTTGAGTCCCTCTGGAACTGTAGGAATTAGAGTTGAAGTGGAAGTTTAAGGAGAAAACAAATGTTATGAGCGAAAGTGCATAAAACTTTAACTACAAACGCCTCTCTGGCAAGCCAGACCAAACCCACATACAAATGAACTCAGTTGATGTCATATAAAACAATACAAGAGAGACTGTCATTGGTATATAAAACATACAGACACTGGATGCAAGAACAGAGTTCCCACAATTACACTGACGTACGACATTTAAATAAATTAGTCTTGGATGGAGGGTAGGGTAAACTAATGGTTACTTTCTGGTATTGTATGAAAATGCTCCAGATGTTGTTTTCCTAAGCATAAGGGATCTGATATATACTGACATGAATCTATGAACCAGTATGGATATACTGACATTTGGTATTTTATGAAGGGAGAACATCAGGGGTTTAGTTTTATACAAACAAACATCAATATGGAAAGTTGTCAGACATTTCTTGTAGTTGGTCATCAAGACCATGCACAGGAATTTTGACTCAGTCCTCTTTACAGAAACCCTCTAAATCCTTTAGTTTTCTTGGATGACATTTGGCAACTCAAAACTTCAACTCGTTACACAGATTGAGGTCTGGAAACTGACAAGTCCACTCCATGGCCTTAATGCACTTCTTCTTTAGCCTTTGTTGTCTTGGTGGTACGTTTTGGATGATTGATATGGGTTGTGGATGATTTTTCCAGGAAAACAATGTTCTGGCTGAGGAAAGGAGGTTCTCATCCCAGATTTTATGGTACATGGGTCCATCTGTTGGCCCCTCAATGCAGTTAAGTCGTCTTCTACCCTTAGCAGAAAGCATAATGTTTCCACCTCTGTGCCTGGCTGTGGTAATGGTGTTCTTTGGGTCATACTCAGCAGTACCCTTTCTCCAAACAAGTAGATGCTGCCCAACTTTGGTTTCTTCTGCTTTCTCTTCTAGGGATGATCCACCACCTTACTCATGATCATCCTCACCACATATGGCAAGATCTTGTATGGAGCTCCAGAAGAAGTATGATTGATGGTCATTTCTTATTTCTTCTATTTCCAAATAATTAAACCAATAATTGTCACCCTCTCATCAAGCTTCTTGCTGATGGTCTTGTTGCTCTAGTCTACAATCTTGTCCCTGATGTCCTTGGACAGCTCTTTGGTCTTACCCATGGCAGTGGAGAGGTTAGAATTAAAGAAATTGATTCTACAGACACACATGCTTTATACATGTAATGATTTGAGATCAGTCAATTCAATTAGATTAAATTACAATCTCTGGAAGCCAGAATTCTGGCTGGGTTGTAGGAGATCTAATACTTATTTCACTCAGTGACTTGACTTTTTGGTTGATATTCTGTCTCTCTCTCCATTACTACGAGAATACCATAAATATATTAGTGACTGTTAATTTTTTTTTGCAATAAAGCAAACTTACAAATTCAACAGAGCATACTTACTTATAACCACTCAAGCAGATCATTGCAAAAAATAATGCAAAACATAAGGCACACGTGAAAGAGCCCAAGGTGTTGACCAATTCCAGCACCCTGTCCTGTGTCCTTGTCCTCACTAACACAGGGAGAGCCTATTCACAATAGGTGGTGGGTTGTAGGATATATGTGTATTTCCTTCCAGCCCTTTAATCCTTAATATGGATGGGTCGAAGTCCAGAAAGGCTGCAATACAAGCTGTGGTGACACTGATGACATCATCTCTGGGGCTTGTCTGAGCTCCATGGGAGACAAAATATTATTCAACTGTTTTTACAGGCTGAGTTGTAATTACCCCTTGTGAGTCGACTAGACCTAACTGATGGGTAAAATTGTGGGGGGACCCTCTAAAATCAGACAGTGAAAGTCTGGTGAATTCTTTTCTTTCTTAATTTTTCATCCAAAGCAGTAATGTGTTCCAGAAATGTCTAAACTGTGGAGTGGATTAAGACTGAGTCAGGTGTCACATTCAGCGTTACAAGACTTCATGAAAAATAGATTATACTGCAAAGCTTTTCAGCAGCAACCCATATCTCTAGACTAGAAATAAATAGTCACTGGTGCCAGGTTTCAAAAAAATCGTTTATAGTTTAACTCCAACACCCAAACAGATGATGAAGAATAGACAACAAAGAAAACAGATGCCGGTGTCGTTTAGGAACTCCAGCCAGAGATGAAACAGAACTGTGTACAGGGATCGCCTGCAGAATCCCTGCCACCAATCCTTATAGAGTGGGACATGATGATTAATGTTGTGCTCCTACCTGTTGAATCGTTTTGCACACCCACACTTGGATGACAAGCAGGAGTCACAAAGAGAGTTGCAGGGAGTAAAAGCAGAGGCTTTGGAGAGGGTAGATTAAGAACAAAGAGATGCCATTTACAAGCCTCCAAACTTTCCCAGTCAAGTCTGTGCTGAGCCACAAGTTTAGATAACACTGGCAAGGTCATGGGAGGTAACATGAGTTCACATCAGGTGAGAAGTCAAACATACATATTGTGTATAACCCAAGCAAATAAACTATTCTTAATTAAAGCCATTACATGACTGGGCCATTCATGGTATGTTTGCACATGCTGTTAGTAAAAGTTAACTTCCCCCATTAAATGAAAATAAGCACAAATAAACAATAATTACACAGGGCTCGAACCCTTCATATGGCTCTTGCTGCTTAGTCATGTTCTTCGAATAACTACCTTGGATAAACCCCAAAGGAACACACAAGTCAGAACCTCAGAATCTGTGACTCATGAGCCCATAATGTGACAGGTTTATAATGGAAGTCAATGAGAGGGTGCATCAGGAGTAATCAGCAGTGGCATGGCTATATACACTCAGATTTTTTTCTTTTTTCTTTTCAGTGTTACCAAAAATAGTTTAGAATTGTGTTTTTGTGCTGAATCTGATGGAATAACTCTCATTACAAGGAAAACATTAAACCTTGAAGATGGTCTGATACACTGATAGGCAGCTGTATACAAAAGTGCACTAAGTGGTTGCTAGAAGGGGACAAAATCTCTTGACACAGGACCATTTAGGACCCAAGTGTGATCTTGCAGGGATAAAACATGATACAGTCTTTACAAGCATCCACAACAGGTTTATTGCACTGTAAAGTGTCTGTAGCAGACAGTGGGTTTGACTCAGTCTACATCTTGCAGGAGCTAAAGAAAAGAAACCATAATGACTGACCTTGTTGCAGTATTTGGAGTTTTCTTCTGCTAGAAAAATCCCACATTTTGCACATCCTTTCCACAGCTATGACACTACATGTATATGACACATGTGCTCCATTGTTTTTTACAAAGCAGCGCATGACACATGGAATAAAAGCTGCTCATTTGGATTTAGTAGTGCTTTTTCGTGCTGCTTTCACAGTTTTTGCGCTTATTTTCTGGAAAGGACTGAAGAGAATCTGTACACGTCTACTAATTTATCATTCTAATTACTCAGGCTTCATTAATGACTAGTTATAATATTGCTTTGCAGTATTATGTTCCAAACAGAAGGACTAAATACCAGCCAAAGGGGGTTTTCACAAACTGACAACTCTGAGTAACATTTCAGACTCCACCGTGGATTCGTGATTTAGACAGCCTACTTTTTGCAGCGTGATGCCTCCCCTCCCTCTCCTCCCCTCTGCTGGCCCCGGCCCCAGAACAGGCGTAAGCCATCAACAGTATGTTCGCAGTCTCAGGCTGTGTACTAGGAAACATGAGCAGGGTGCGATATTCAGAGTCCCGGGCAGCGCGGCGCAGGCCGCTCGATAAAGCGGAGGAGGAGACGGCGGTTCGTGCGGTTTGAGCTCAGGATCTCAGGAGGGGAACATGTGAGCAGGGAATGGGTGACTGGAAACAGGATTATTGCTCTACACAGCAGAGAGACGCAGGAGGGACCCGGGACAGGTAACTGCGCTCACAGTGATTTATGGAGCCGCGTTACTGAGACTCAGGACAGGGATGATGTAGAGGAGGACAAACACGTATACAACTTTGAATGAACTGGACCGAGTTTGCATGGCTCTTTATTCTCACTTGTAACCCCATATAGAAAGCTAAATACAATAAATGTGACACAGGTTGGAACTTAAATATTATTAGTAATACTAGTAGTAGTAGTGGTAGTAATATTGCTTGGGTGTTTTATTTCAGTGCTGTTGCTGCGCGGAATTTGCGCCAGGTTAATGATGAAAGCTCAAAGGTGCTTCTCTTGTTTTGTAACTAGAAATTACAAATTGAGGGCGAAAGGAGGAAAAAAAAAAAGTCACATTTTTGTGAAGGCTGTAGGTTTGTTTGTATTAGATTTTAAAAGGGAGGAGGAGTGGAAGCACCAAACAAAATAAACCATTCACGAGTTCTTGACGCGCGACCGCAGAGCAGAGGACGATACTTGGAGGTGAATTCCACTTGAACACATTTTACAAACTCAAATTTAGTGTTTAAAGTTCAAATCTTGCAGTACCACTTCCCTGCTGTCTCCTGGAAATAAAGTGGAAGTGCATTAAATTGAAGACAGTGGAATTTTGTCACGTAGAAAAATCAGATAAAGAGCTTCATTAATGCGCACGTGTCACACAACATTTATTTACTCACTGTCTCATAACTGATCTGCTGTCTGCACGCATTCTTCACAGTTTTATTTATGTCCATTTCCTCACGCATAGCTTTGCACATCAATGGATATTTGTGCGTAATGAGTCTGCACAAGTGCTTCTGTTGTTTTGTTTGTGAAGCGGCTCTTTAATGATGCATCAAAGTTTCGCTGTTAGGTGCGTTCTGCTTTAGGTAAAGTCGATCAGCTTTTTAAATGTAGTGTAAATAAATGAGCGAGCATATTTAATAAGGTTTAGAATTTACATTTGTCAGAGAAACCGGTGTTTTAAAGCAATAGCATTATTAAGTGTTTTTCTTGTGATCCTTGTGGCCAAAGGTCAAGTTTTAATAGTTTCCCTCGCAAATTTACTTGACATCCTCCGAGGTATTTCTGAGCACGCTTTGTGTAAAAATATGTACACTTGTTCCACAGGAGAGACACTGGGACACTGTGACAAATCCGAGGATTTCCTTCCCTCCTTCTGATATTTTACGCGTCAGAGAAAAACGGTGGATTGTCTGACCTAAGATGAACACCATTGTCTTTAACAAGTTGAGCAGCCAGGTTCTGTTTGAGGAGAAAGCAAAGGAGGTGGAAATGAGCAGCAGAAATTATCTAGAAGTGATCGACGGACAGCATCCAGACCTCCTCTCCAGCAACCAGACCATCAGAGACAACCAGGCGATCAGACACCGGCGGAGCGGGTATGTGGAGCGTTCTGTTATGGTTAACGCTGCTGGTCAGCATGTGCGGAGTTGGATTAACTGGAGTTTCCCTCCGGGGTGTTACTGATGAGGAGTGCCTCTATTCCACGATTATTTCTCCCAGCACGAGCTAACAGAACGAGAGAGAGGGAACAACAATGCTGGTTTTGTTATCAGAGCGCTGTGGTTATCGCTCCAGTTTGTGCGCAGAATTAAAGACAGCAGACCAAACACCCAAGCCAGACTTTTGGGTTCAGATCCTGTTAAAATAAATATTTAATCCATGTGTGTGCACCAGCCTCACTGAGTTATAATACAGATGCATTTATTAACATTTGGATTTGATAAAGTACCAGCAGCAGTGCGTAATTGCGCATTTATGCACAAACATTTGAAACTTACGCAGGCCCCAATAAGCCACAATTTTGGTCGTTTATAGGTCCCAACATTATGCTCTAGATCTCAGCACTGAAAGAAAAAAAAATAATAATCAAGTCTAACTTTTTTCATGTGGATTTAATGCACCAGGATTCCAGGGCTCAGAGAATTTATATTTACCGTTTCCCAATCTGGGCTTTATTTTGGTGCTGATGTTCACAGCTAATCTTAGAGTTAATAAGTAGGTCAGCCTTGTTCAGTAGCGGAGGTCTCCATCTGTTTTCAATAAATAAATTCACCCTTGAGCTCTCTGTGTGGTCTAGTCAATCATGTAAGCAGGCATCGATTTTTTTAAACTATATATTTTCTACAATAGGAAGCAGGTGTAGGTAAAGATGTGTCCTGATATGTCCATGTTTTTTTGGCTTATATAAGAGCAACCTGGGGGAAAGCAGGCACTTTAAGGAGCCTTGTGAAGAAGAAACCTTCAGTAATATTAAAAGAATTTTATGTGAACTTATGTGAGTTGTAGGTGTGCTTTCAGGGGACGGATCAGACTAACAAAGTACATTAAATTATTAAACAGAGTGCGTGTGTGAGAGAGTGTGTTTAAAGCCAAAGTTCAGAACATGGAATGAAAAATCCTTTAAGATGTTCATAGCGATCTGGATTACAAGGAAAATATTTGTAGAACATGAACCTCGGGTAGACTTTGAGGTTAGACTAAAGTATGTTACATCTACAGTGAGAGCAGCTTTTTGGTGAGATAAAAGGAGAAATGCAGCACAGCACCATACTGACATCTACAGGTTCATAAGACCTGGAGCTACAGGTGAGACTGAGTCCATTACAGCTCAGGAAAAGCAGACTCAGAGAAAGACTTTCCAATATTCATTTAAGGGCTCATAGAAAATTCATATATTGTCATTTTTCATCTTGTGTAATTTCCCTGTAGTGATCTTTTATGAGTTGCTGTTGTAGCTCTACTCACCACTGAGTTGCTGAATTGGGATTTGAGAAAATATATTTGCGATCTTCCAGGCCACAGTGTATATTCCCTACTTTGATTTTCTGTAAGTGAAAACCAGAAGTATAATTTCAGCTTTTTGTCCGTCCCTTGTGTGATGGTTTGGCTCAAGCCGTGGCCTCTGCTACATTGTTCTTGATCCACTTCTGCTGGGTGTGAAAAGTTAATCTGGCAAATCTTTGTGCCTGAGCAGAATGTTTTTGTTTGTTTCATAGCAATGTGTTGGCGGTTTGTGGGACACGCAATGAAAAATAAACTGCAAGTGGCTATTCTCTCTCTCCCCCTCACTGACTCAGTCTCTCGTTCTTTTTCTCCGTCTCTACGTCTCTTTAACATCTCTCGGCTTAATTGCAGTGCTTTTGGTGAGAAAATTGCACACTCTGTAGAGTGTTCACTTTATGTGTCATGACTAACAAAGTCAGGCAACTTGCCGCTCCACTTAGGACTCCACTTGCTGCTCGCATAACACCGTTTGTTCATTTCAGTATACAGCACGATCCTGATTCTGTTTCATTGCTTTAAATTCAGATTTTATCACAGTTTTAAAAGCGGAATAATTTGTTTACTGTTTACTCTTTATTCAAATATAACAAGATTTGTGTTAACTTACAAATGCACTGTGAGCACATCGCCTATCTTACTCATACAAGGAAGATGTGTTAAAAATTAGGCTTTTAAGGAAAAGATAAAAGATTCTGCAAACTCAAATACCAGATAAATACTCTACCCATTTCTTCACAGGGGTCGTCCCAGTGGTGGTAAAGTCCGACACAAACGTCAGGCCCTGCAGGACATGGCGCGGCCGCTCAAGCAGTGGCTCTACAAGCACAGGGACAATCCCTACCCCACGAAGACAGAGAAAATCCTCCTGGCACTCGGCTCCCAAATGACACTGGTTCAGGTGAGACCACTTTCTGGTAATCCTTCAAACTTCCAGGTCAGGTGACAAAGAAATTGACAGTGAATACAGAGCATTAGAGTTACGTTAAACAGTTAAGGGTGATGTCTGTTGTTGAGAGCATTGAAAAGCTGTATTTGAATTTGCATTTGAAGTAAGTAGAACATGTTTTTCATCTTGAGTTCTGTGCACCAATGCAGCGCTGAATATTGTTGTTTCTTCACACTATTGTGAAAACACTTTGCAGATGACTGTTTTAGATTTACATTATTTTATAGGTCAGCTGTGAAAAACATAGGCGCATTTATATATTTTCGTTCCTTTATTTTTCTAAGAAAGCCTCACATTTTTCTTTAGCTTCAACCCAACACAGATTATACTGTAGTTACATTGTAATTATCAGTTCAGGTTTTCACAAACTTCACTTAGTTGCAAATAGAATTTTATGTCATGTAACTCTTTTGACTTTACGAGAAAGGCAATTAATTGAAATTCATTTGAACCATTGCTCTGTTTTTTATAAGAATCATGGAAAAATAGTGAAATCATTTTTTTTTTAGTATTATTATTATTTCTGTGTAACACGGATGTATTTTTATTTTCATTTGACAACACTTCATTGGGACTTCACGTGGGACCTCGAAGTGATCCCAACCCAGAGTTTGGGATCCTCTGATCTGCTGTACTGCCGTTAGAAACGCGAATTTCAAATACGCTTTAAGCTGTATTGCACCCTCTGCTGATGATGCCAGAGTACAGTGAACGGCTTGACTTTAGCGACTGACCGCTGAGAGGAAAACCCAGTGGAGAATATGAGTGTGTTTGGTGTCTGGCACGTGCAGCTGTGTATGTACAGTATCATCTGGCTGACAAGGTCACTGATACAGCCTCAGAAAGTCTGCGGCGGCTTTTTTGGGCTGCCGGCCACGGTGCTTAATCTGGTTCTCATTTTGGGGGCCTGATGGAGCTGTTTGTTTTGGTGAGGGCGAGTAGAGTGCAGAGGAATGCTTTGTGTTGGACACAGGGGTGCTGTGCCGCTCACACACACTACCACACAACTTCACACACACGCATGCATGCGTTTAAGCTGACACTCAAATACCACCAGCAGCAACGTCAAAGGTCAGTGGAATATTTCACGATGGTGAGCATAGGCATGCATGCAAGTTATAATTGCATTTTCCAGCATGAGGGAGGTATAAAAGTTTTATTAATTAATTTTTTAGTTGATTTTCTGTTAAGTGTGCCTTGCTGAGTCGATGTATCAGCCAATCAAATAGCTGACTTACATCAAACTATCAGAAATACACTGCTTCTAAAATCTCAAATCAACCTGTAGACAATTTTTCTCTTATTTGTTGAACTTTAGAAAGGATATAATCTTTAATATATGGGCATTTGGGACATAAGCCACAATTTTAAAAAGTGCTGAGACCATGTGATGATTGTATTTTCTCATTTTATAGACTAAATTCATTTATATAGAGTCATTAAAAAGTGTGATATGATAGCACCAGCTAACTGGTGACTCACATGTCTTTGCCTGTGCATTGATTGAGGATGAGAGCTACCCCTTTCTTCCACTGTTTAGTCCAGAAATGTAGAATGCATCACTTCCTGTGCATTTTCCCTGGAAACACCCACCTGGCACCAGGTGTTTAAAACAACTAAATCTGTCATGTTTTAGCAAAACAGCCTGTTCTTTCCATGTAAATATTGTGAATCAAGTGTGCTAAAAATCCAGTCCCATCTCTCCATCACCACTGAAATCCCTCGGCGTCCCTGCATGCCGTCTCCTCTACGGTACACACGCGGCTGACAAGCCACGGCTGGGAGAGCTTGGTTTGGCGATTGGGTCCAGCCTTTTTAGGCGTACCATCTCTGTCTCTTTTCCCTCAGCCATTCTTTCCCCAGCTCTCATAAGCAAGCTGTCTCATGTCTCACCTCGCAAATTCACAAGATGCCGCCGTCCTCCTGGTGTGCCACGGTGTTGGGCTCACGACAGAGGGATGTGGGATGGTCTTAGTTAACAAGAAACACGATACTGAAAGAGAGGATCGGAAAAATAAGTACTCTAGCATAAGGCCTCTGTCTCAGCCCCTTCATAAACTGCTTGAAATCTATTGAGCATGAAAAGTTTTTCTTGTATAATATCTAATAGTCTCCATTCCCAGTGAAAGGAAGAGCGCTGGATCAAGTGTCTCTTTTATTGCATCTTGAAGACAGTGTTGGAAAAAATGTCTTATTGGTGGGAGGCCGTGCGAGTCCAAAATAAGCATGGGCAACGTACGTCTCAGCTGGAACGTTAGTTAATGAAATGTTGCATTCGCTGGCCATCCAGCGTTTGAATGGTGTTAAATGTTCCTGCATGTTACTGATACAGAAAGGATGCATGCTGGGGTGTCTCTCTGGAGCGTCTGGGTTGTTTCTTAAATCTCGGCCTCAAAGAGCTCCTCTGCAACCCGACTCTGTATCTGTCTTTTGCTTCGGTCTCGCTTGGTTTTTCTGAATGAGACTGATGGCAGGCAGAGAGCAGACGTTTTCTTAGGGAATAGACTTTGTTTTGCTGGATATGGAAGAATTTGGAATCCAAACAATAACATATGTTTCTATTTGGTGTACGTTCCCACTTCCCTCTTATTTGTCTTACTCGCTCTCTCTCTCAGGTGTCCAACTGGTTTGCCAATGCCAGGAGGCGACTGAAGAACACAGTGAGGCAGCCAGACCTGAGCTGGGCGCTCAGAATCAAGCTGTACAACAAATATGTTCAGGGGAATGCAGAGAGGCTGAGCGTGAGCAGTGATGACAGCTGCTCAGAAGGTACGGTTTCTGAATTGTCAGCCATCCCATGTGAGCAACGCTGAACCAGGTTTACTGTGATGGGGGAGTGGTCGTCCTTTGACTAATTTCACCTCAGAGGAAGGATTATTAGCCAGCAATGTCAACACTCAATTTCCCCAATCCAGACCAATCCAATCCAACTTTATTTATAAAGCACTTTAAAATAGCCAGCACAGGACCAAAGTGCTGTATAGTAAATAGGTTAAGAGCAATAGAATAAAACAAAACAGCGAAAAATAAAACACATAATACATAAAAATAAAAATTAAAACAGCCATACATATACATAAAACAACTAAAAACCAACATGAAGAGATGGGTTTTCAGAAGTGATTTAAAAACAGGCAGAGAAGAAGCCTGTCTAATCTCTAAAGGCAGATTGTTCCACAGTTTTGGAGCTGCTACAGCAAAAGCGCGAGCTCCTCTAAGTTTACGCTCAGTCCTGGGTGCATTCAGGAACAGCTGATCAGCTGACCTGAGAGAGCGGGTGGGTGTATAAAGGCTGTAACAGCTCAGAGATATAAGATGGGGCTAGGCCATGGAGGGCTTTAAAAACAAAGAAAAGAATTTTAAAATGAATCCTAAAAGGAATGGGCAGCCAGTTAAGTGAAGATAAAACAGTGCTCAAACTTTCAAGTGCCAGTTAAAAGACGAGCTGCAGCATTTTGCACCCTCTGTAGATGAGTAATCTATGAAGCACTGACCCCTATATAAAGAGCATTACAGTAATCCAGCCAGGTGTTAACAAAGGCATGGATAACTAACAACCCTTTACTTACTACCATGTTTAATTTTGATCTGCAATATGGTTAATTTGTTTTATTCAAACAGTTATGAATAAAAGGGTGCCCTGTTTAACTTTGTTCACGTAACTGTAAAAACAGGTGTATATTTTCTTCTATGGCGGGAAGCTGGCATAGATACAGTGCACGTGCTGTATATCAGTCATTTGTGACTCATTCATATTTATGGAAGTTTTCCATCACATATAACGTTACATAGCACACACATAAGATCACTGTGTCCCATCAAATTTGTGTTGTTCCGAGTGAGAGGTGACATATATATCTATTTATCTATAAATAGATAAATAGTCCTGTGTAAAAAAAACAGGCAAAACCCATTCCTGCTTATTTTTGCTACTAATTACACACATGGACACAACCCCGTCTGGGTATTTATTGTTATTACTGTTAAAAAGTATTATATTTAGGTTAATCACTTTTTGTACCACCTCTCTGTAAAAATACACCAGGACCAGTCCTTTAGGTTACAGTTACAGTTACAGTTAATTGTAACAGTCTGTTTAAATCCAGTTTATCCCGTACAATTTTAAATATAATATAGAATATATAATAAACTTATTCTGTGGGTATGGATCGTTCCAAATCCCCATCTAAAGATAAAAAAATTGGAGATGGAGAGAAATGCATGTGTCGTAAATAGACGGAAAAGTATCACTGCATGTGTTTGTGTCCATCTTTTAATATTGGATTCTAGTCAAGAGTTATTCAGATGAATGGAGCTGTAGATGTGGATAAATTAAGAATATCAGCAAATATGAAACAAATTTAGATCTACTTGTTAAAATGTATGAGAATAGTGACAAGAGAGTGTGTCTGTACTTTTTAGCTACATCTTTTAAAATGCTACTGTGTTTGAGGT
The DNA here is from genome assembly GCF_013358895.1 of Oreochromis aureus. NCBI lineage: Eukaryota > Metazoa > Chordata > Actinopteri > Cichliformes > Cichlidae > Oreochromis > Oreochromis aureus. The sequence continues at coordinate 7,711,627 of NC_052950.1, forward strand.
AACAGGAGGCCCATTAGGATAATATGAAGTTTAATTTGGTAATCTACGATGACAAAATTTATTTTTATTTTAAATCTTTAAAAAAAAACTGCCCGAAATGATCAGTAGAAGCATGCACTAATCAAACCTTGTACCATGTGCACCCATGCACAGCACACAGAGCAGATTGATGTGACTAATTCCTTTTCCATTCACCAAAGCATATTATCCATTTTCATTGGCACTAGTTAATCTAACAGAATTATAATAATAATGATATTTGAAAGGCCACTCCTTCTCTGTGTGTATGAGCAGCGTTGTTCTGATTTGGTGTTTGACCCTTCGCCTGCTCTTTCACTCTTATTCTGCAGTTCTCTGTCTCTCGCTGAGAGCATGTCCTTGAATGCTGAACATTAGAATAATTCAATAATGTGCATTAAAGAACAGTGGAAAACGTGTGCTGCTCAGTCAGTTTGATGGAAGATCACTTCTGAGATATCACATAATAATGGCTCCCTTATATAAACTGGTCACATGCTGTGAACCTGATGCACTCTGTACCGACTGACCCACGAACTTACATCACACTTGTTGTACCCCCAGAATTTTAAATGTAGTGTCACGGCGTGAACCGGTGCCAAAGGGCACTCCACCTCCTCCCGAGTTCCTCCTAAAGCGGGCCGATGCTCTGCAGAAACAATGTTCTAGGCCGGATATAAATGGCGAGCGCGTGATCCAACTGAGAGACGCCGAGGCCGATGGGCTGCGACACGCTGTCATTAGGACACCCTGCTGAGCCAACCTCTGCCTCCCAGTCTGCAATTGCAAATGAGCGGCTCCCTGTCAGCGTAGTGTATTTACTGCAAACACATGTTGATCCTCAGAGGGGAGAGACTGCCTTTTTGTACTCTCTGACAGCACAGAAAACATGGTTAGGAAACATAAAAAAAAATACAACTTATATCCCCGAGCAGTGAAAGAATAGAGAGAAAGGACGAGCGCTGTGGTGTCAGTGATCTCTAATTAGATTTTTGAGGAGCAGAAGCCGAGTGTGCGGCTCACAGAAGAATGTGTGCATGGTGTTTGCATTGTGTCTGCCACAGGCCACTGTACCACCGGAGGCTCTGTATATCTCCCTGACTCTTCTCCCTGTCATATTATGGTTATGAAGCTATCCGCAGCCTGCTCCCACTTCTGACCCACGCGCTAAAAGGCCCTCTATTATGTTTTTAAGCCTATGCTTTTGTTCCAGAGTCTATTTATGGGGCCAGATCTAACCCCACTGACCCGGAGTGCATTCCTCTTACTGTCTGAAATGGTCCAGCTTGTTTTGGAGTTGAAGTGCAGAGAAAATGTTGTTTTCTGTTTTGTGAACTGGAGTGTCATGGAGGTGCGAAAAGGGGCCTGTTTTCTTTAAAATACTGCAAGGACTTGATGTGAAAAGATTTATTTTATTGTATGAGTGACAATAGGAAAAATGCTGATTCTCTGATGGCGCACAGGAAGGAGAGCAAATACTCTCCATCCATGTGTTTCTGATATGTGGGAGCTATAATTTTAATTTGGCTCCGGCTGAATCAAATGTCCAACCTGTTCAAATTACAAAATTATGGTCTTGGCAGAGACTGTATCTAGAGCGAACTTCTCCCTAATTTCCCTTCTGCCAGAGGATATCTGGTTCTTCAGTGCAGTGTTTTATCTTCCTGCCCCCCCCCTTTTCATCAGGTTTGGACCTGTGCTTTAATTCAGTGTCTTCAGTTGCAAAGCAGCACCCTGGAAATTATTTATTTCTGCAAGGGAACGTAGGGGCAGCGCGCTTTTGATGGAGAGGAAATTGACTACCATCCGTTATGATTCAGTAATGTGTCTTAAGTCTCGGCTGTGCTTGCCGCTCTTGAAGGACAGCCAACGGGAGGGCAGGAGTGCCAGGTTCAAATCTCCCTGCCTAGTATTTGGATTCAAGTTCAGCTCAAAATAACCAGCACCCGAGTCAGATGGGACGCACAGAACTTGGAAAATCATTTTAACTCTAGAAATACAATATTTGCTGAAGAAAATGTGCGTGATTGTTATATACACTTATGCTAACTGGAGCTCCAGCCGCAATTCCTGTTTAAACTCCCCTTAATGCGTTGACTGAGTTCCATGTGCAGTAGTAGAGATCAGAATCTTTAAAACATTTTATGCATTTTGGCCATTTAACACTGATTAACTGCAGTGTTTAGCTTGTGAACTATATATGTGGTAACTGTGAGTTTATGTGCAGTCAGTGACTGCAACAGTATTGTTTGCACACAATGACAGAAACCTGATAGCAAATGAAACACAACAAATACAAATCCATATCATCCAATTTCCATGAAGGAACAGTATCCAGCTTCTATAGATCATGTTTACAATTTTTTTTAAAATCTTCATTTTTTGAAGTCTCTTAATTAATATATAAACGTGTTACATGAACTTTAAAAGGTTTGTGTGATTCACAGTTCTAATCTTGCCCCCTCCTCCTTAATTCAAGTCTTTTGATTGGCTGATCCTCTCAAACGCAAATCCTGAACAGCAGTTGAGTGGGGCGTCTGCTGACAGCTGTAAAAGTGTAAGAATATATTTCTGCAGTCCATCTAAATGAGTATTCTTATCCCTCTTATCCTGGCACAGATGGGGACAACCCTCAGAGGACACAGAGCAGCCCCGAGGAGCTCAACAAGCCCATGTACCAGAGTGTGATCAAGAAGGAGGGCTCCTCCATGGTGGGGATGGCCATGGGCATGGGCATGGGCATGAGCATGAGCATGGGCATGGGCGCGGGGCTGCGTTCGGCCGCCGAAGCTGCCTCACTGGCGGAGGACTACGTGTCTCCACCCAAGTACAAGAGCAGCCTGCTGCACCGTTACCTGAACGACTCGCTCCGCCACGTCATGGTGGCCAACGCCGTCATGGACGCTCGCAAGAGGAACCACTCCGGCTCCTTCAGCTCCAACGAGTATGACGATGAGCTGCTCTCGCCGTCCTCCTCTGAAGCTGAGGCGAACTTTGTTTATCGGGCTGGTAAGAAGCCACATTTCTTGCATTCTTTCCCTTTAAGAGTCTCCCTCACACACACGCCATCCTTCACTTTTGTTCTTTTTCTGTCCCCTCCATCTGCACATTTTGTTTTAATTCCTGCAGCTGGTCCATTTTTTTTTTTTACAGCTGTCTGCCTCTCCGCCTGCCTCCCTGCTTGTGTCGACAGTATATGACGCTTTATCTGGGTTGCCAGAGCACACCCTTTAACTGTCTTTTCACATGATGGTTGGCTTGCTCAATGAGATTCTCGTGACCACTGAGAGCCTTGAGTGTTAAGAAGTGTTTGATTAAATTATAGGAATATCCAGGAATATCCAGCGTGTGTCCAGTACCCTAACAAACACTCGTACACACATTCGTGAACCCATGTGCTGTCAGTTCACAAACACATAAGCATAAACGTGTCTTTCACCCATGCACCCACAGGCAGCTCTTCTGACCTAAAGGCCAGACACAACAGGGCCATGTGCATCACGCTTACATTCACACTACTGTTTGGGATGCCTTTGATTGTGACACGAGGTCCTGCTGACAGAGCAGGGCAAACTGCCTCTGTGTGTGTGTCTTTAAGCATAAACTTGTTTTTTTAACTAAAAAAGGATTTTTTTTTCATCTCTGACGTACGAAAATCTGCAGTTTCCACCAAAACCAACATCACCCTAAAAGGTCAGCTCTATTTTACATCACTGCCACTGCTGCTAATGTCTTTACAGTCAGTAGAGTTGGAGAGATCATTTTCCTCCCTCCAGAAGAAGACACTTGCTTCCGTTCATTTTCTACCGAACGAAAACACCTTCATATCAAAACAGAGGATAGATTTTGTTTTTCTATGCCTATTTCAGTATTTTGATATTTTCCACTCTGCTGTTGTGTTTTAGTAGAAATGGCATGGAATGGAATTCCCCACAAGGAAATCATCCTTAAAAAATGTTTCCTTACTTTTACATGGTTTTATCTAGGGCATTGCTTTTTTTCAGTTCAAGCTAGTTAGTCAACTTTTTCAATTTTATCTTTTTAACAAATTAATAGAAATAAAAGTAGCATGGTAAAATATTACATAGGGACCTAGTGGAGTCACCAATCTTTTATGAGGACCTTAAAAGAAGTGTGTGTATTATTGTTTTAAATTAAAATAAAAAATTCCAAGTTTTCATTGTCGGTTCTTAGAAATGACTGACTTGAAGTGAGTTGAATCAATTAACTGTTCACTGAAGTTATTAAATTCAGTTTGTAAAGAAGCCTCATTAGCATGTTTTGTTGTTTAAGGAAAGCTTACCCGTACTTGTTTTTGCACATTACATTACAGTCACTTGTGAGTCACCCTTAAATAATTACCCCAGTTGACTGCAGTTAGCTTATTTTTAAGTCTGCTGGGGGAAAGCTGTGCTTTTTAACCCGAACGGGCTAAAATGTCTCATAGCGATATCATTGACGTCGATGTTCTTCTAACCATGAAGTCACTGTCAGCCCGATGCAAATCACAGAAGCCTTGCAGCCTACAGAGGCTTTCACAGCGCTTCAGCTCACAGCTTGTCTGTGGCGAGAACAATCAGAGGTCTTCCTCAGCTGAGAACACTGGGCCTTTTGTTCGAGCAGACTTCATAACCAAAAGTAATGTTTTCACTTTCTGCAGAGCATGGACAGAACCCGGAGGGCCTGGATTTGAAGGTGTAGGTGGTGGAGTAATGGAGAAGTGTGTGTGTGTGTGTGTGGGGGGGGTATGCTGTCTCTTATGGACAAATGTGTTTCCTATTATCTGAGCATGAAGGAGCGTGTGGGGGTTGTTTTGTATGAAATGCATCAACAACTGCAACGGGTACAATTGTCTTTATCAAAAAAGAAGAAGAACTTGAAACCCCTTGACCTGAAAGAACATCAGGCTTTTTTCACAGTGAAGCACCTGTTGAGACTTACAGATGGAGAAAGAAAGAAAGAGATGAATAGACCATGTGAGACTTATAACTCCTTTCTACCAGATTTTAATAAGAGAACCCCCCTCCCTCCAAAAAAGGATTAATTCATCTGGCTGACCTGCTGTTTTTAATAGAGGGTAACTATTTTATCTCTATAGCTGATATAACTTCTTGGCTTTGAGGTGTCCCTCTTGGATTTCTTGGGCTTTGGCACCATTACAGAAGTGTTACTCTCTTACATGCAAGACAAGCTTTCGAATCCGCAGATGGAAAGTTCTCAGAGGCGGCGTTGACTCATGGGATCGAACACCTGCCGGAGGCCCTCCGATCTGATCGACCCGCTCAAAGAAACGAAACAAAGGAAAAAAGTCGAGAAGATGAAATTTTAATTCCGCATCTGATCCCCCAGACAGAGCAAATGACAGAGCAGAGAGAGAAATCACTTTAAGCTCGGGCTTGCGTCACTTCCTCTGCAACTTTTGAAATGTTTTTTTCCTCCTGTGGGCTCCGCTTCCCAGATACTTGTGCAGTGAACACATTCCTCTTTTGCAAATAGTTTTATTGTGTTTTTATAATAAGAGAAAAATGTTTCCCCGAGTACCTGATTTCACATAAATCTGTGCTTACATCAGAAACGCAGAGAAAAAAGAAGACAGAATAAATCAACTTTAAGCTCTCTGAATGTTCCCCCGCTTTCTTTCTGACAGTGACAAAACGTCTGACATTTTCACTCAGCAGGGAGGAATAGAATTTAAACGTAGAAAAAAACCCCACAACAGCTTAAACACAAAACGATGTCTCTCGCTGCATTCTTCTGCCGAATTCCAGCTTGCGAACAACCTCTTGCGATTGGTCAAAGCAAAAGTGGCGTGCCTGGCAACCATCGTGCCATTGGCTAAAAGTCCGTTAATAGGCCAGTTGGTTGTTGTGGCCGCAGCCTGAGCCCCTGTGACTACAGAGGGCAGTCAGACGTGGCAGGAGATGGTGAGTGTAGATTTACCCCAGTGGAAAACTAAACTTCTGCCAGCTTGAAAGGACTCACATACAATTCACAGGCCTCATACGAGCATAGGCACACACACATCCAGTACAAACACACACATACACACTGCAGTCCAAAGCCTGTGGGGAATTTCATTGAACACAAGGAGCAATAGAATTCCATCACACATGCCAGGGGTTTCATGCCAAATTACCCTTTAATGGGATATTAAATGGCAGGAATCTAGCCGAGTGTTTTTCTTGTTGCTCAGTACCAGATTTCGCCCCGTCTGATATCATATAGATCATTATACGCCAAATAACTCCCAACGTTTCTGCGGGTGGAGACCAAGAGATCTTGGTCAGACGTTTTACATGAGATTGACAGTAGTGCATTTTCTCAGGTTCTCCCCTTTATGGACGTTGGTTACAGCTGAGTACAGTAGCCTGATGGTGAATGTAGAGTTCTTGCCAGTGCATCTATTGATGTGGGAAAGCCCCAATAACTGCAACCTAGTCAGTAGCCAACAGCAAGTTCCCAGTAATGAGATTTTTATTTGCCTGTTTAAAAACACGCCTCTGTTAGGTTGAGATACTGTTAATAGCTGTTATCCCCATCCTAAAACAGAATGAAAATGGCAGCATGTAGGTGTTAGCATGCTAACATTTGCTCATAAACAGATTTTGTGAAGACACTGCATTTCGATGATTTTAGAAACATTTTGATGTCATTTCAGCGCTAAATGCAAAGTGAGAGGACCACAGAAGTCATTCATTTTATAGTTGCCATAAATGTACCCATGAACTATCGTGAAATTCCCCAAAAAGTTGTTGAGATATTGCAGCCTGGACCAAAGTACTTGTGCAACCACACAAAATTAGAGAAAAAAGCATTTTAGAAATCATCAGTTTTTTCTCTTTTCAGCTGACGCTGATGGTCAAAAGCACTGAACTAAATTAAAAAGACAACCGTAGAACACTTTCCCCCTTTGCTGCCAGTGCATTCCTCGAATCTGTCCCATACATTTTCACCAAAAAAAAGAAAGTGACACAGTAAAGTTGTTGGGCTTAAAGTTGCAACCAGAGATAACACCATGTATGGGAGAGGTTACTACAGTAAACTCAACAATGATTCTCAGAGAATTCTTTTAGCCATAAAAAATACCCAGACCTCTGCTAGATCATGTTTGGTACTCAAACCTGTCCACATGTGGTCTGCTTACCTTCTACCTGCAAGGTAGAAAATGATTCTTCACTCTCGCTCAAGATGAAGTGATAATTTTGAGTAAAATACAACTGAAATCTATAAAATAAAAGGTTTATTTATTCAAAGAATTAATATTTAAGAAAAATGCACTTAGTACAAACTGAATGTATACAAGTCATTTGAACAGATTCCTTTAGATTTAACATCTTGTGTTGTACTTATGTAACAAAATTACACTGAAAATTTACATGTAATCAAACTTTTTTTGAGGAATAAAGTTTTTTTGAGGGTACTGCCATTTGAACTGGTTTGGCATGAGCCCCGGCAATGTGCTTGCAGGAAAGAGGTAAAAGTTATTCTTCCTGAGGGGAATGTGAATATCTAGCGGCTAAAAGTGAAATATTTGTGTCGAAACTTGCCAAAATCGTGTAATTATTTATTTTTGTCACTTCCACTTGATACCTCCACTATTTATTGCATTTCCCATCAATAAGTCTATGAATTAGAGGATTTCTGCCACTGAGAGAAACAAACTGGCCCATTATTTATCGCATTCAACTGACTTAAATCTAAATCTGGTGGTTTTTAACACGTAGGATTCTTAGAAACCTGTTCAATGAAAACAGCAATGCTTGACAGGAGCCGCTGAGATCCTAAGGGCCTTTCAAATTAGGCTGGAGCCAGTGCCAGACAGTTATTGAATCCTGGAGAGTTTCGTAGCACTTAAGGAGCTGTCGACTTGTCCAGGTGAATGGAAGAAGTCGTCTCAGTGTGGAAAAAAAACAACCCGAGTGTTTGGATTCCTTGTCGTGAGGTGGAAGGGTAGAGAGATGTGATGGTCACTGCCGATAAAAAGAGATTTCTATCATGATTGTTTTCATATTTTCGACTAACAAGATATACTTAACTGGATTTCCCTTACTCTCTCTTGTTTCCTCTCCAAAGAAAAAAACCCAACAGGGATGATTTTTGCAGCAGTGTTGTTCAGGGATGCCGGCTGTTATGACTGATTTAAGGCTCTAATGTCTTTCTTGCTTGAGCGGCAGGGTAATTTACTGTAAGCCACAGAGTAACAGGAAAGACAGCGCTCGATACAGGGACACTTGATGACAATGAGCCACTCCTGGCGAGTGATGGATGAATACTCGTCGTCTCAGGAATTCAAAGATGTGGATAGACTGGCTACAATTTGCTCTTTCCACAATTTCATAGGAAAGAAGAAAGGGAAGACAGAAAGAGGAGGGGGTTGGAGATGTTGTTCCAAGGCGGCAGCTTTTGCCAAGACTGACTGGGTTCAGGTTGGGCTTTAGAAATCAGTGTGGACAGCAAGAGAGGGAGGAGAGGGAGGCGCTTGGTCCATCCAGATCAAGAGTTGAGTTTCCCCAGAAGTGGCCCGTTGGGAGAGGAAAGACAGCGTGGTGGCAGCGACTAAGACACACAGAGAGTGTGGTTGGAAGAAGTGAGTGTGTGCATGTGTGTGTGTGTTCTTGTTTTTTTTTTCTCACAAAGATAGGAAGATGAGGGGAAAAAGTGGGGACATCTGGTTGGCCCTTACTTTGTGATGGGGTTGTTTCGCACAGGAATGGGACTTGGGGATTGGGTGAGACTACTAACAATTAAACCGAGGTGTAGGAAAAGTTCATCCAAATTACAAAAGTGATCTATATATTTTTGTACTTACCCCTTGCGGTGTCTGGTCATGCAGATTGTTAATAACCATAATAAACGCCTCTGAAAAGTCTTCCAGCTCAATTGGGAGACGGTTGGAATTTTATTTGTCCTCCTCAGAGCATTGAAAAATTTCTTTAGAAAAAAAAAAAAGCAGCAGTGATTATTTCCAAAGAAGCTGTGTCCCCTGGTGCAAAGAACTCACCGCCAACTGAATTTTCTGGTAGAAAGGAGCTCCAGTAACAACTGTTGAAACTGTTTAAACCCTTTTTTCATTTAAAGACATAACAATGATGTAAAGTATGCAACATATTCAGACTCACTTTGGATTGAGTGAAATTATGTAAGCTTGATCTCACTTACAAGAAAAAGCAGGTTTCTTGATAGTAAAGATGATTTAAATGTTTGATGTGACAATATAGTTTGCTTCAATGTTGCCACACAGCAGAGCCTTTGGGAATCACTTCAGTAGACAGTGGACTGAAGCCTGTATGTATAAGCAATATGAAATTAGTGTTGTTTTATGTAAAGCTATAGCTATACATCAGTGATATCTGTGTGCTCGTGAATGTTCAGGAAATTTACTATAAGCTATTAAAGTTTTATTGCCCTAATAAGAGTAATATTTGCTGCCTCCACCAAGGAGCTCGTGTGATTGGTTTTGGCTTGTCTGTTTGTTTGCAAATACTTATGTTAACATAAAAGTTACGGACAGGTTTGCAGAAATGGGATGAGGCCCAGCATCGAGCTGGATCTGAATAGAGGAATTTTTGGAAGGATTACTTTTTTTCATTGTGAAGATGTCATCTTCACAGACCTGTATCGAATTCAAACAAGAAAAAAACATTCAAAACATTGCTTGAATTTACCAAGAAAATATCACAAATTAATATGGATATCCTTCTAGATCCGGAGCCTCAGTTTATGCGTGGTACAAAATGAATTTTCAGCTTTGTCCGAAGTATGCAGGCTTGGACTGATCTTGTTTGTATTATGTAATGATTTTCCAGCATTTTTTCCGATGAATTCGAAAGGTTACAAGATAAAAATGCATTCGTAATGTTCAGTATAATTTGTTCTTTGAAAGCAGCTATTATCTTTCTTTATATATTCTGTTTTTACAGTGGTGGTCATATTAAACTTGGCAAACTCCAAGTAAACCCCATAAACCGATAGCTGACTTTGATAGGTCTTTGATTTGTGTGACTTTCAGCCTCAATACAGTTATTTTAGGCATACAGCTCTAACTGTGAGCTAAGAGGCTCCACCCATCTTTCCACCACCCACCCTCTGTTTAAAACTTCTGTTTGGAACTCATGCCCAATCAGAGGAAAGCTGGCTTAAAGGGAGAAGAAGCTAAAATGGCTCATTTCAGACAATGGAACAAAATAAAAGGCAGCACCAAGCCTTCCAATAAGGATTATTTTTGAACTGTGACTCATGTAGAGCTACTCTAGCAGAGTTCATTAATAATAAAAAAAAATACTGAGCTAGAAATGGGTGTAATAGGTCCACTTTAACAAAGTATATTAAGGTATATAAGTGTCCCACCACTGTAGCTGTGTTTTTTTTCTGTCTTGTCACGCACAACAGAAAATAGAACTAAGAAAGGACGAGATTAGACACACATAATACGACACATAAGTGTCCTTCAGGGTGTGGCTGGTCCAACGGTGGGAACAACTAGGAGTTGGCAAAAGTTAGGCGTAATCCTGGCATTAAGCTGTGGGACAGCTTCAGGCAAATGGAAAGGTGGATAAAAAAGACAGAGAGGAAGAAAAAAAACCTCATGGTGAACCTCTCTGACTGGAAGATGGCATATTGGCTTCTGACCACTAAACAGAGGCTGGATGAGAGGCAACCAGAGAGGACAGCAGCAGACTGAGACAGTGCTCATCCTGTGGAGAAGTGTTAACAGACAAACACCAGCGCAGACACTGTTTATACGCAACTGCCTAACATAGAACTTGAAGAGTGCGGAATAATAAGCCCTCTCAACCCGATAGTTTTTAAATCATCAGTACACCAAGGCTTCTAGGGATGGATACACACACACAAACACGCACACATAATCATTTCATCGGATTCAGAAAGCACAGCTGCCTGCCTAGTCAGAGAAACCGAGCCACGCTGCCCTGTTCCGTATAAAACACAAATTGTTTCCATTTTAAAAACCGAGCCATGTCGAGAACAATCGTTTGCCATCACGTTCCCACGGGATGGAGGAGAGAGGAGCGAGTTTAACGAGCGAGCCGAGGTGTGACCCAGCGAGGACGCGGAACACACATACGCAGAAATCCCCCAAGAGTGTGAGAGGGCCCTGCAACTACCACTGCAGACAATTGCAACATAATAATGCAGTGTGTGCAGCACAAACATATCATTTGGCCAGATCCCCCTGAAAATAAAGGTTATTTTTGCACACATGTAAACACTTAAAAATCTGAATAATGTTTACTTGTGGTTTTTGCTTTTTCTTTTTTCCCCCCCCCGTCCTAATTTGTGTGTTTTCTGCACCGCAAGCAGTTGCTGTTCATCCCCGAGGATGTCGCTGAGAAAGCTGTGATGAAAGGGTCTGCCTGAGGAGACTGGGCCCCACTTTTTTTGTCTCTTTTGTACCTGCCGCGTCAAAGCGGTGATAAGAGGCTCATCTGTTCATCATCAGCGATGCATCCCAGTCGAACGTGATCCTCTTTTTAATCTTTCTGCGGCCACCCATGCTCACATCACATTCCACTTCCTAATTCCTGTTCGCGATGAGCCCCTTGGTTCCTCTTTTGGATGCTGTGGCAGTCCACCCACAGACAAGACACTCGCACACATTGCCATAACAGCGTATTTACTTCTTCTTCGTCGAGACACGCTCCTTATTTTGGCTGATTTACGGGGGCCCTGATTACTCTCTGTTTACTGGCACTCGTAAACACAATGACAACCTGGCAGCGTTTAAACATTTCAAGCACTGTTATTATTTCTCCATCTAGCAAGAAGACACAAGGCAATCCTCAATGCTAGGATCTTGGTTATCTGCCCCCAACCGCAGCCACAGCACCAGTGTGTCATCTGCCGGGCAGACATGGAAAAGGAAAAAAAAGAAGAAAAAAAGAAAGCGCAGAAAAAGCAGGAGATGAACGTCGTTTTTGGGCAGCTGCTCAGTATCTGTCTGGCCATGTCAGCGCATGTATGTTGGATTTAATAGTTTAAGAGCTAATTATTCAATATTTTTGTAAGCGATGAAAGTGTTGTCAGGGCGAATGGAGAAGGCATTAAATTCACGCCATGTATGATGTCTTTGGCTAGCTGAGTGGAATTGACAGTTTGCTTCGTTGGAGCCTCAGACTGTGTTCAAACGCGGCGGAGACGGGGAAAGGAATGGCTGGGAGGGGTGATATAAAAGTAGGGTTGGCAGAGCACGAGGCAAGCCGAGTGCCAAGGCATCCCTAACTTCATTTACAGACTCTTCTTGACATTATAAAAAAGCACAGAGCATCAGAGAAATATAATAAAAAGAGAAATCTGAAAGGCCAAACACATAGGCTTAAAGACTGTGGCAGAAAGAAAGAAGCTCAAAAAGGCGTCGCAGCACCTGAAGGTTTTTGGCATTTCCTTTAGCCAAGTCAAGAAGACTTGGCTAAAAGTAATTAATGCATCTTCTGATATTGATTTGACTTAACATCAGGTGAGCTCATCATAGTTCTAACCTGTAGGTCGAGCGCAGCGTTGTGACTCACCTGTGGTGATGGTAACTTCTGACTCATCCTCGGGTTTGGGCGGGCTTCAAAGAGGCTGCTTAATGACATGATGGTCCGTTCCTATCCTGTGGTTGCACAGGTCAGCGGCGACCAGATTGTCCAGTCTGCAGCACCACTCTGGTTCTCATCAGGTCCTGTTAGGGGAAATCAGCTTAGCTCATTTCCTACTTTAACAGTCAAGTTTGGATTCTGTCTTTGCGTCCAGATTCATCGGCCTTCATCCAGCGGTGGAATATTTTCTCATTCAGAGCAAAGTAAACATTTCCTCCTCTACCCAGTGACTTTCTACACTGCCTTTATTACTATAGCCTAATAAATTTAATAACAAATAATTAACAGATCTTTCAGTTTAGCCAATTTTGAGAGGAACTTTTTAAGATTCACAGAATTTATTCATTATTTATTTCGAAACTGGCAGCCCAGACAATTGTTAGTTTAGTTTTCCATCCATACTGGTAGTCTTACTCAGTTTACATATCCAGACAAAGCACATCATTTCTGTATTATCTTTAAATGTATCTAAAGTGAACGCATGTTTAAGTTTCAAATGGATTAGGCTTCTCTAAGGACTCCCTACACCCAGTTGATACAATGCTCCTATGATGTACAGATTAAGCAAAAGAAGATCCAGTGTGTTAATACTTGAGCTGTAGACATGCTGGTAGAGCCAAGCTAGCTGTTTCTGCTCTCTTCTAACATTCCAAGCTCTAGCTGCATGTGAATACACGGCAGCGGTATCTGCCAATTCAAAGCAGACATATTATACATGTGCTTTGCTTCTGCCATGTATATAATAATTTAAATCAAACATTCAGACAATGTTTTCTTCCATGCCACGTATGCAAGCAAAAAGTGCTAATAGCTCTAATGCAGTCACCTCAGACTGAAGACCAAAGCCCCACCAACCTGCACCTCAGCCCTTCTCTTTGCAGGGAGAAGCCTGTTAGAAGAAAGATTTAAACGGAGTGTTGCTTTAAAGGAAGAGCACTTGTTTCAGTCAACAGGGCTGCACCAAGGCACGATATAAGATGAATAAGGATTATACACCTCTGTGAATCATCCAGACCTACTCTAGCAAAGCTAAAGAATAAAAATATGGAGCTTGAAATTAGCATAAAAGACCTATAAGTATTAGAATTGTTAAACCCTATTGCTTTAAAATCCTGCACATTGAGCCATCTTTTCTGTTTCTAGGTAATCATTTGTTTTCAGTACAATTTCTATTCTATTCTTATTTTTAGATTCTTTATACTATCCATGGTGACTAGAAATTATTCTGGATAATACTAAGGCTAAAAGTCTGCAATATCATAAAATGCCCTTGTGTGTGCGTGTGTGTGTGTGTGTGTGTGTGTGTATGCTTATTTGTTTGCCTGATTCAGCCCAGCCCACAGTTTGTGCAACTCAGCTTTCCTTGTTTATTGTTGCGAGTTGCTAACAACAGCTCCAGATGGTAATGATGATAGTCAGCCACTCTCCTCTGCAGCCATCTAAACAGGTGGAACCTCATAACCTCAATAATTTGTTAGCCCTGCTTGTTTCCCTCATTTTCACCAAGTTTTGTTAAAGCTCCTTTTTCTTTTTTTTTCTCCTATGTTCTTTTTTCCCTTCCCCTCCATCACCCCGCTGTGATGTTAAGTGAGCTAGTATTTTTGGACTTCCAGCACAATGCCAGAAACCATCAGACTTCTTAGCTTTCCCCTTTGGCGGTCCGTGCAACCCCACTGTCAGTGAAGCCCAAAGGCAACAGCAAAGTTGACTGAGTATTCAGTAGCAAAGTAGTCGAGTTTAAAAAAGAAAAAAAAAAAGTGAAAATAATAAAAAAAAAAATCTTCAGTGATTTATTGGCCATTTATTGAGTCTTTGGCGCTGCTCTTGTTTTTAAAAATCCCAGTTTTAGATGTTTTAGGCAAAGGGCTTTGGAAACAGTTTTTCTGCAAGCAGTGGTGCGTTTTCAAAATCTGGGGTCCAAGGTCTCTTGAGGGGTTGAGAGCTGGTGTCTAGTCCCCAATGAGGGCCTTGGAGTGCAGGGTGGCATAGGTCATCCTTGCATCCACCTGCTAGAAAACTCAGAAAACACTATTTTATGTGTGTGTTCTGAAAGGAAGCATCTGGACAGTGGCTGCCTCACACACCCTGGAAACACTTAAAGCTGTGGATGGAAAGTCTCACACGCTGCACTTCAGATCCCACAAACACACACACACACTTTTCTTCTGCCTGTTGTTTGTCTTTGATGTTGCTGCTATCATTTGCTGTCACCAACCGATCTTTACACCGGGCACCACAGCCGTAAACACTGAGCTAATGTATCTCGAAGGCAGTGGGGCGGGGGGCATAAACAGCGCATGAAAACTGTGTAATTTGGCCTCTAATTACAGCGCTGTGATTACGGAGCATTGTGCACATTTTTAATCAGGACCAATCTGTTTTGGAGCCCTGGCAACAATCAGGAAAGAAAGATTGAGATAGGGTGCAGGGAGGATGGCTTCACAGTTTTCAAGTATTCAGTTGACACTGGCAATTTAGGCAGTTAATTTGAAGAATGGCTGAAGAAATATAGAGGGATTAAAAACTGGAGACTAAGAAGAGATGGATAATATCAGTGGCTTTAAAAAAAACCTGTTCTTGACGTAGCACAGAGTCACTCTTTATTAAAACAGACGGGAAACATTGCATTTGTTTTGGCTGGTTCCTGTCGAGTACCTCAATCAGGGTGTATTATAGCAAATCAAAAGGTGAACAGTCGACCTGGGGGACATCAGTAAAGGAAAAGGGGACTCGCTGATGAAGTGAGATAAAGGCAGAGCGAAAGACGGGACAGCAGGGAGTTGTGGCCGGACGGGAATGCAAGGATTTTTTTTGGAACACTTTGACACACTGAAGCCCAAAATCTCATCCTGTGGTTTGTAGTACTGGGTTATCACGTCCTCATCGCCCTCACACACGTGCACGCACACATTCCTGCTCTTCTTCTGTCTAAGAATGATTGACTTCTTCTGTCTGTCTCTTTCTCTCTCCCTCTTTCTGTGGATTACACCTATTACGGAATGAGTGGGAAAAGCGCAGGAAATGTTATAATCAGGCTCGCATTAGCTCTGGGGCCTCGTGAACCCTGACGCTGTCATGAAAGAGGATCAGAGCGCGGTGTTGGGAGTAATTAGGCGCTTCAAGCCTGAACGCTTCATCCAGATATTTGGAAAATCTACGGAGGGTTTGGCGAGGTTAGAGGTGACACAACAGAACGGTTAAATGTCGCATGTGCTTTCGCCGTCGCTGAACGAGCTTTGGCTCCTTTGCTCTCAGTGGGTCTCTGTTGGCTATGTCGAAGCCCGAACACAGTGACCTCGCTCAACCTTTTCCAGTCCCTTCTTACGACAATAACAAAGGAAATTCCAGCAAGAATGAAGGATGCAGATTTTTATTAGCAAAGAAGAACGTTGATGCATGCCCACCAACTGCTGCCTTGTGGTGACGGTGGCTGGTGGAAGGATCTTGTTAAAACACCAGCTCAGGTTTGATTTATGGGGAAATGCGACATTGGCGGGGTATAGAAGACTGGGTGACCCTGGGTGATTTAGCTGTGGGCGAGGACATTCAGGAAATCGGATTGACAGCCGAGCAGGAGACAACCCAGGTATGACGAACTCTGTTATCTTTGGACGAAATGAAAATTTGGAGAGAGTTTGCCCTCCTTTGAACATTCTTGAGTCATCCAGTCATCTATATCTGGTCAAGACCGAACTTCTTAAAAGCTCATGGGGCCTCAGACGTGTGTTTAGTTAACTTAAAGAGAGCGCCCGGGGGCGACGCGACTAGAAAAATCCAGATGCTCTGCTTTTTTCATTTTTTTGGTTAATGCCTCATGAAACGCCAAGCCTGTGTCCTCATACTCACTGCTGGGCAGATCTCACCTAAGGCTTGAACCAAGACAGCAGAACAGGTTCAGCTCAAACACACACCCAAATGACCCCCCTTTCACTCACACACACATGCATTCAGGCAACAAGAGCATGCTGAAATAAACACACTGGTTGCCCCGAAGAGAAGTTGGGTTTCATTGTTTAATGACTCTGCTATTCCCTCTGCTAATGTTTCACATATGAGATAAAGATTGCTCCCATTTGAAGAGAGGAAAAAAAAGAGAGGGAGAGCAGGCATCCATCTTTCTCTCACTGACTCACTTGCTGCCTTTTCATTCTCCCTTTAAATCTTCTGCGCTCAGTCATTTTTGATCTGATTTCCTCAGACAACTCAATTACGTTGGCCCGGGCCCATTTGTTTTCCAACAAAATATTAGAGAATGGAGCTTATGAGTCATAAGAAACATCTTTCAACTCGATCCTATTAGTCACCTTGTTTCTTGACGGCTTCTTGCAAAAAAAAACAACAAAAAAAACGTCCTTTTTGTCCAGCATCTGAGCGAAGAGAGAAAACAGAGCAACACATGTTTGTACAAAGCAGGGTATACGCAAAAGAGCGCACAGCACAGACCTCACACACTACTGCACACACTGCGAGCGTGTATGTTCAGCGACATTCCAATAAATCCTCATTGACCCCAATGAACCCAGCAAAATTAACCTTTTTTTTTCTCTCTCTCCTTGCTTTCAGAAACCACAGAGCATGGATCAAGTAAATGTGACAGGTGAGCAGCCTTTCTCTTAACGCTGCAGACCAGATCGAGTCATTTGCATTTGATCGTAACGCTCTCTGTTTTGTCCTTTCGTGTTGCATGGTCGGCTTGCTCATCAGCAGCAGCGGTGGCCCCGGAGCCACGCAGAAAGAAAAGGCAAAAGGCAAAGACGAGACATACTGGAAGGAGATCAACGCCGCCATGGCCTTGACCAACCTGGCACAGGGGAAGGACAGTGCCTCCGGGACCACCAGCTGCATTATCCAGAAGTCCTCTCATATAGCAGAGATCAAGACTGTCAAAGTGCCGCTGGTGCAGAAATATTAGCCTGGACGTTGTCCTCCCGTCCCCTCTATGCAAACCAGCAAACATTCCTGTTTCAGCAAACTCGCCAGAGTCCAAATAAACTCCCCTCTCCTCACCCCAAAATGAAAAGAACTGTTGTTTAGGGAGGATGGTGGTGGGGTGGGGGTGTTTGAAGTCAGGAAGTGTGAGGCAAAAAAAGAACTTTCATTCTTTTTGGTTGTTATTGGTGTCTGAAAAAAAAGGTTCATAAGAGGCCTTGACTATCCTTCTCTTTTGCGAATACTAGTTTTAGCAGCAGTATTTCTTAAAAAAAAGAAAGAAAGAAAGAAAAAAAACTTTTGTAATGTTAACTTATTTTTTTTCATGTTTTATTTTTTATTTCTTCTTTTTTTTAACACTACAAATTGAGTCTTTTTGCCAAAGTGCCTTTGTTGTTTAGACGAATAACTCACTGACTGTGGTCGATGGGGAGCACAGATACTGACGTGCCTCTGGAACACTTTTTTAGGGTCCCAGTCATGATTCATGATTCATGATTCAATTTGTGAATGAAAATTCCCAGCAACAGCATGTGCCTTAAGGGCTGAGTGAACTCAGCAATCCGAGGCGCCGACAAACTCGAGTGGCACACACTTGCACGGGTGCGCACCGGGCTTGTGAAAATGCCCGGTGTGAATCCTCTGAAGGCATTGTTCTTGTTTTGACTGGAGTCTTCATTTTGACTGTAAACTGAACTCTGTCCCAGTCCCACCCACGTCGATGGCGGGCCAACAGCAACTGCTGGCTACGCAGATAAGCAGCCAGCTCTCTCCTCCTTGTCCACATCTTGGCCTTGGATTTCATTAACCAGCGAAGGATTCTTTTCTTATCGTGGCTTTTTACTTGATCAGATGTGCACATGATGCTCAGCTGGACCCAAATGAAGACATGGTGACAAAGATATATGCATTTGAGGCGTGCTTTAAGGCTCAGTGGAGGAATGCCATGACCTAAAAGGGATGTTTTTGCTTTGTGTTATCAGTGTTTTATGCGGACACTGTTGCCTTTTCACGTCTGCGCTCAGAACAAGATGGTCTGGTATGAGAAAAAAAAAAACCATCGCCACGAGCACCCCCAGCCTTTTGATCCTCAGCCCTCTCAGCTGTTTAGCATTACATTCTAATTGCTGTTTACAAGGAGCCAGAGGATAGGCTTAAAAGTTTGACTTTCTTCCCCTTCACTCCGTTTTTTTTTACCCCTGACTTCAAAAATACATTTCAGTATTATCTTTTCGTCAGCCAAGCAAGTATTTGTTGTTGTCCGTCTGTGTGTGTGTGTCCAACTGTTTTGTTCTTGATCAAAATTCGGTTTCTCTTAAGCATCAAGCGCTTCTTCTGTCATCCAATGGAAAGCATCTAGAATGTACTAATGTACAGTGCATATGTTAGAAATGTTTGTGGGGACCAATGCCAACTTCACAAACAGGGGGAATGAAATTGAAGTCAAGGGGAGAAGTTGAAGTTGGCTCTCTGTGCTGACTTTTTAATTTTATGTATATCTTCAAGGTACTGTTTATAT
Source organism: Oreochromis aureus (assembly GCF_013358895.1). Lineage (NCBI taxonomy): Eukaryota > Metazoa > Chordata > Actinopteri > Cichliformes > Cichlidae > Oreochromis > Oreochromis aureus. The sequence continues at coordinate 7,730,692 of NC_052950.1, forward strand.
GTGTCAAAATGTACACTCCTTCAGAAATTGTGCAGTTTTCCTTCTTTTTTTTGACAAACCCAGACTGTGCATCTGGTCAAGGACTTTGAGAGGGAGTGAAGCTGCGCAAAGTAACTTTTTGACCTTTTTATGTGTCTTGAATGTGCAAACTGTTTAAAAAAAGCTGCACTTACAGTTTTCAGTGGAGGTGTTTTTACATAAAAATGAGTGGAAGTAAAGAGCAATGAAGGACAAATCTATTTTATTCCTGTTAGTGTGCCTATGGAAGTATTATGGAATGAATCGCACTAGCCACTCCCCAGGCACTATTTGCTTTTGCAGGTGAGGGGGCTCCCACATGTGTTTTTTATACACCTGATCCAGGCAGGGTGACTGCGGGGTACCGTCGGACCCGCTCCTTGTGTTTCTAATCGCACTTCTGAACCTCTGGGCCGCTCGTGACCCTCACACCTCACACAATACCCGCTTTCTGGGAAGAGGCAGAGCAAAGGACGGAGGCTTCAGAGACAACTAAGATGCCTTTGTTGTTCCTACCTGCCACCCCCACGCCCCCCAAAAAAGAAAACCCTACAAGTACAAACAAAGCCAAGAGTTTTGGTACTGTATACGTCTTTCTCCAGCACAAACCATGCTTTCACAACCATGCTGACGAATGGAAAGCAAACGTATATTAAAGCTTATAAATTATTATTTCAGACTTTGTCGAAACAAAGAAAGTGGTGACCATAGTTTGGTTCTTTTATTGTTAAGTTATATAAATTGAAATGTTATGTTTATTTGTTTGTTTGTTTTGATAGAGACTGGATTTTCAATCCAATGACCAAACACATATCTCCTCGTCTTGTCCGATTTGCTCTCATGTAAAATATCTTTTATAAAAACAGTTGTTACTTGATGAAAGCAATGAATAAACCTCTGAATGAAATCGATGGGGTTTGGGGTTTGTTTGTCTTTTTTTTCCATGTTACTGGTGCACTAATTGATGTTTTAAGGAACTTAATACCAAGCAAAAACTTCCACGGGTGAAAATTAAGCCAATGTGGAAGTTCTAAAAACCTTCCTCATTTGGCCAATTGAGGCCCTCTGTTTCGCAAACAGGTATCTGTTTGTGCTGATAGGGCGATTAACTATGATAAATAGAAGAGGAATCACAAATCTGCTGTTGTCTGCATACACAAACAAATTGCACCAAATGGAATGTCACATTAGCTTCCAGGTCAAGCCAGAAGCTCATAGGTTTGAAAAAAAAAAAAAGAATTCAGAAATTCATCCATGCAGTTGATGCATAATGCTGATTTAACTTGCATTGCTTTTATACAAGAATATAACAAGAGTACAACCATTTAAGTTGAGTCTCCTATTGCAAAGAGATGCATGACTAATGTGTTGTGCAGGCTGACTCAGACTGATTGCAACTTGTTGGCAATCTGTCCACATTTTGGAATTAGTTGGCAATGATTTGCAAACCTTCAACAATCTGTCTGACAGTGATTGCAGTCAGACTGTTGTTGTTTGGAGACAGGTTGCCTCCCACCACATGACCGCATGGTCACTGTAACTACTTGCAATCAGCTGCTGAAAGCAAAAACAACTAAGAAGAAAAAACCAAGAAACCAACAATTTTTCCTAGTGGTAAGTAGGCTGCCGTTCTATTTTCACTCTATTGTGACTGAGCTGTGATATTACTTACAACTACCTGCATCTGGCCTTGTTAACCAAGCTTCCTAGCATTAACTGATAACTTAGCACTCCACTCTCTGATCCCTTCACACTCCAAAAAACAAAAAGGCAATTCTCAAATCAAGGCTTTTAAACAGGCTTTTACAAACTACAGGTGGTTAAGGTGGGTACATGCATATACAATTAAAGCTTAAATATTAAAAAATTGTTAACATGTTAAACTGTTAGCAACATCAGCAATCACCGGAAGTGATGCTTTTATCGTAGATGTAAAGAACATTGGTGAGAAATGTGCGATCAAATCTAGGGTTTCTACATGTAAAAAAAAGAAGAAACACCAAAACATATATAGCCTGTGTGGAACTGAGGAGATCTGTAATAAATCTATTTGGGTTTACCACTATAAGCGAAACCTCTAATAGTAGGTTCAGTTACTTTATTCAGTTATAGTCCAGATTTAAATACAAACTGAAGAAATTTTACATGGTAAGAATATTTAGAGAGAATGAAAGAGCCCCAAATTACATACAGGAGTGTTATTTTTTTATCATTTCAAAGCTTTCGATGAGTGAACAACATGCAAACACAAATTCTGTAAACAGTCACTTTGGGCAACTTTAGCCTTCTTTTGTATATGTAAGGAGGCTAAAGTCTTAATTCCATCTATGGGCCACGGCTCGACACTAAATGCAATATAGGAGATGTTTGTTTATGACACAAAAGGCGTGGTGGTTTTTAAGAGCTAAACAAACTAATCATGACAAACCATTGGGAGAGCTGAATGTACACAGCAGTTAGCTGCGTCAACCGCATACCACACATTAGTGGTTTGGGCCCCAGCGTTTGCTATCTCATGTGTATTTTTGCTACCTTAACGAGAATGTTTGACTTTATTTGTTCAACTTGGGATCACATCAAAATCTGTCTCTTTACAGTTGAAGAGAGCAGAAGGAGATAAATGGCTTTGAAAATAGGTTTCATAAAGTTTGGGTTTTCTATATCCTCTGTCATGATGTGGATACCTACTGTAGTCTGCACCTATAATTTGAACATTTGCAGTATGGTGGATTCTGCATGATAAAGCCAATAGACAACCAAGCTTTTATACCGTGATGTGGCACCTCAGGAAGAAAGACTGAATTTATGCCTCACACTTCCGAGGTGTGTCCTTTTCCTTGGGGCTCAGTCCTTCCTGTATATTAATGGCTCTACCATGCCGCTGCGTTTCTCAAACCTGAGCTCTGCCACGGAGCCGAGGCCAAGACCTCTCTCTTGGCAGGAGAGGTAACAAGCTAGAGGAAACAAGGCTGCAAGGGTTTTGTAAGATGGTGACAGAGCTTTTACCAAACTAGAGAGAGTGAACACCACAATCTGGCTAGTGTTGCAAGAGGCAACGTCGGTTTTCCTGTTACACAGCTGTCTCTGGACCTGCAAGGTGGCTCTCGCTGACACTTCCTGAAATAATCCTTTCAGCATTTTTGACCTCTCATCCCTCACTGCACTTAGCTGGCCAAACCCCAGATTCCCTGAGCAACATTTTCCATTGAAAACCTAAGTGATATTCCACTCTGCCTATAGCTTTCCCAGTCACCTTTTTATCTGCGCCTTCTCTGCGTTTGCTGGTGAAAGACTTGACAGGAGGCGTGAAAGTGCACGGTTATCTCGGAGCACGAGACAGACTTCTCTGGACTTCACCTTCGCCATTTTGTCTGCCGCAAACTAAACTTTCACTGACTCCAGGTCAAACCACACAGAGTAAAATCTAAGAAAGCAGACGTTCTGAAAACCATTTCCCCATTCGATGAAGAAACACGACTCCAGTGGCATGCTGAAGTAATTAGTTACCTTGCTGCGAAGGATGCTTCAAGGAGCCTCTGTTCATTCAAACCAGGACTTTGTCTTTTGGATGCAAATACAAGAGAACCGCTGGTCCTAATTGTTAGATTCCTGAAAGAATTGACTGATTAAAAAATTCATCCGGCCTTGCAATCATTTCGGGTTTGGGACTGTTTTGGATCAACTGGAACTTCATGGGTGTTTGAGAAGGCGAGACATTAAGGCCACCGCTTAGATCACGGACACTGTGTGAACAGAACTAATCACATGGGAGGAAAAAAGGGTCAGCAAAGCCTTATTATTACAAATTAGACCCTATAAATTATTATGTTTTCCCAACGGGCACATCTGTACTGTAGATCAGTTTCACTTTAAGTTTGCATGAGTCTGGGAGCTTTGAGTAGACATGCAAGAATGAGCTGAACTGCACTACACAGTGCGCACATAGATAACAAACTAAAAGAATTACTTTCATTAGTTCAGAATTTTGGTTTACCTGTAGCTATTTCAGTTTCACAGTGAAGACAACGTTCTTTTCACCCAAGAAAGAATCCAACTCCTGCCTTTCACGCTTCATTTGTCTTGTCTTGTCTTACGTTCTCTTTCATTATGTATCATTTCCTCAAATCACTCACATTCCGCCTTTCTCTTCTTGATTCTACTATTATATTAAAGCCACATTTCTCTGCACTTCTTCTGCGTTGCGCTTTATTGTGGTGTGGTTTCTGACTCCCTCTCCTTGTTGAGCTAACCTAAGGCAGTTGAAAAATATTTCCTGTCTTCATTTCTCATAATAAACGTCTTCGCAAACCACCGAGAACAAGACGGAGAGAACCATGCTTACACGGAACCGCAAGTAAACACTGGTTTTGGCCAAACGAGGACACGCTGGGTGTTATTCCAGGTGGACATCATCTCCGTTTTGTTTTGAGAGAGGGTTGGGGGAAAATTGTGACACATGCCAGTTTGAAACAAAAAAGGTCAATTGCACTTGTAAGAACAGCATGTGGAGGCATGCACATTGTTCTGACCTGAGAGCACTGGGAAATGGATAAGTGTAGGTGGTTGAGTTGCCAGAGTAAACTCCTCTTACAGAAAAGAGAGACACGCTCTTCGTGAAACGGAACAGGAACGGGTCTTCGGGGGCGAGGGAATGCAGGAAATCTCTGCTTTGATACCTGGTGTCAAGTTTTTCAGCTTTCATTCACATGATTTCATTGACCGCAGGCGCTCCTACATGTGCCGCGCCGTGTTGTCGGCAAGAAAGCGCTTACACAAAGTCCAACCACGCAAATCGCGTGTTCCTCTCCTCTGTAAACTGACATAATCCCAGTCGCAGTCTCACCGCAAAGCCCTGCAACACAACAGCTCTCATGTTCAGTGCTGTTGTCCAGAGGTTAGTCAGATCTTTTACTGTTTCCCTCCACCATCCAAACAAGCCCACCACGAACCGCCACATGAAGTAGAGCTCCCTGTTTGTTTATTGGAGGATAATGCTTGTGAATTTCCTCCCTGGATCCCTCTTTTCAGTCCATCCAAGTGTCACACACGCACACAGTAATAGTAACAATGCTGGACAAGCAGTTAAGCTGCCTGCACCTCAGCTGTTTCCTAACAGCCTAAATCCTGGTAATTGGCCTTCCCCTGAGCTCCTGAGACAGGCCGACTAAACAGCTGTTACAAACAATGACACCCCTTCCAGAGGTGTTGTGTTCCCAAGCCAACATACAGCTGCCAACAAGGGATCAGGGACAGGCAGGATGACATGCAAGCCAAGGGGTGAGAACTGTTACTTTTACTTGTGTTGGTGCAAACAAAAGTCAAGAAGACATATCTATTTTCATATACACATGAAATCCCCCGATGGGAGTCGGTATGTCCATATTTCAGCACTTAAAATTACCCTGAGAATGTTTTGAACTCCGTTTCTCTTTTGAGTTGGACTTGAGATTATTCACAGTCATTGTTTTGGAATTGACAAACTCCAAACTTGCTGCTGGCCTTCCAGCATCCAGCCTCATCAAAGTACAATGCATCTCATTTTAGATCCAAAGGGGAACCGTGGAAGGATTTGAAATGCCTCAGGACTCAGTGTACTTGGCTCTCGTTCGCCCCAAGTTTGTACTTACTTTCACAATGCGTTACTAACAAACAGGATTTTCTAGATCTGCTCCTCCATAGTTAGTGTCAGATTAGCCCCACTATGATCACTGGTCTAAAGAACACTGGTTCCCAGCCTGGGAGTCAAAATTGGCAAAGGGGAGAGATTAGAATAAAAAAAAAAGTTCTCTCTCCCATCTAACCCCTCCAACCAGACCAGCATGTGCATAGAAACACCATATAAATAGTAACGCCAGAGACTACATAGACATTTGGCTTTACAAATGATACGAACTCAGCTTTCTTTAGTAAAACTGCTCTGTTTAACCCATTCATCCACCACATCCCACTGCCAATGTGGACACTTTTTCTGAAGCCTGAAACCAGATCCCACAGGAGGTGCACAAGTCAAATTTCCTCTCAGACAACTTTAATTACAGTATGCTGAAAGGTTATTACTGCATGTTTCCCCAGTGATGCCTACCCCAGCTTTAAGTGTCATTTGTTCAGCTGTGTACTTTTTAATGCAAAGCTGCCATTATTGTGTGTGTGTGTGTGTGTGTGTGTGTGTGTGTGTGTGTGTGTGTGTGTGTGTGTGTGTGTGTGTGTGTTTTGACAACCTGACATCAACCAAGGTTTAAGGTTAAGGTTAGACTAGTCTAAATTCTGCCACTGTAGTTAAGGAAAACATTCATAGCACAATTATCACTGCCTTATCAAAGTCATTGTCAATGTCATGTCACCTAAAACAGTGTCAGCTACTGTCAAAAACAACTTTTTTCTAGGCCTTAATATAGCAGTCATATTGGATCATGGAAGAATTTGAAAATTTGGTGTACAGGCAAAGGTCATGGTCGTGAGGTTTCATAACTTTCATTACAAACAGGCCTTATTGTTCCGCGGGAGGAAACCTTTCATTTAAGTCTTATTTCGGTTCCTGTGAATGAACTTTGGGTGTTGCCAGTTAGCGAGGCAGCATAATTCAAAAATAACACTCATGGCGGCACGATAAGCCATGATTGCATGATTGTTGTTTTCGCATTCTGTGGTGTCACCAGCAGCCACTTTGCCCTCCGATGCTGATATGGCTGCCCATTCCATGTGGGGTAAAACCTCAGCCAGGCACTGAAATGTGGGTTTTAGCCTGATGTATTGAGCAGTTGAGGAAAGTGGAATCTTGCAAGGTTTGCAATTTGCACACAGAGTGCCTCATTGAGGTGGGTGCATCATGCTCCCACTTTCCACATGTAAAAAAAGGAATTCTTGGATTTTTAACTCAGATGGGCGCACAACTTTAACGTTTTTTCTCTTTTTTTTGCTTAGTTATAGTCAATAAATACTTTCTGTTTTGTATTGTTGAAAAATCTTGAGCCACCACTAATTTCTTTGTTTTTGTAGAAAAATGGAAATAAGTGCTATTAAACATGCAAACATACATGAAAATACACTATATAGCGTTTGCACTTCTAGCTTGTGCAATTCTAACAAGCTTGAAATTCTCAATACAGCCTTTGACAATGTTGAGGCCCGGGCTCTGGCGAGGCCAATCTATGACTGATACTGTTTCATTGTGTGTTTTTCTATCCCGGTATCCTTTTACCGATATGACAGTGTCTTTGGGATGATTGTCATGCTGAAAAATTGGGCTTACTGCTAATTAGATGCTTTCAGGTGGTATTGAATGGTGGATCAAAATCTGATGGTGCTTTACTGCATTTATAATTCCAATAATTTTGACAAGATCTCCAAATGCACAGGCTAACATGTTGTCCATGATAGAGCCTTCTCCGTGTTTCACAGTTGACTGTTGTACCTTACTTCTGACCTTCAAATTTGGATTTGAAGTTAGGCACACCAGCACAAAAGTTAGGCGCACCCAAATTTTTCAACCAGATCGCTTAAAACCGCAGTTTTACATGTGCACTTTTTTGGGGGGAAAATTGCTGTCTATACAGACTCTATTAATTTGTAAATGATTAACTAACAATCTTGTCAACACAAAGTTCTTTATTTGTAGCACATTTCTACAAGAAAGATAAGTTACTGAAAAAGTGATTGTGCTTAAAGTGCTTTGGCACTCTTTGGTAATATTGTAGACAATGTTAAACTTAATCATCATCTCGGCCTCCTCTGACAACCTGTTTGCTGGCTCTGTGTCAGAGCACTGGCTGTGAATTTCAGATGGATCAGGCCTTAACTTAACAAAAAAATTATCAATAGTTCTTTTCATCTTTTCTTATTACCCAAAGCTACATCCACTTGTGTCAGGCCTAGGCTACTCACTATGACTGGGTATCATCACTCATTTCTATAATCCATTTCATTCCGACTCACAAGGTCCTGATTCGATTTGATTCAATTTTGCCTCAGATAGTCAGAAATATTATAATTCTGATCATTTATCAGTACTGATACATGTGAGACTTCATCAGAGGTGTGAGCATCAAAGCAGATGCCTTTGTGTCAAAGTAACTGAGAATAAAACTCAGAAAAACATGAAGGAGATTTTCCTGGCCTGGCTTTTTATAGCAGATAACCTTAAAAATATTCTGCAATTTTGCATAATTTTAAAAAGTTTAAATTTCTTCAGTATTGAACAACAAAAATTACGCTCTCTTTTCCGAGGTCATTTAAGTAAAAAAAAAAAAAAAAAAAAAAAGAGCGTCCAACAGGGCTGTAAACAACGGTAGACTGGTGGGTAATAAGCGAATGAATAATGCCAAAAACTGAGATTTGAGATGGGAAACTGTTCTTGAAGTACACAGAGAGAGAGAGAGAGAGAGAGAGAGAGAGCTGTGCATGAAGTGTGATTTTATCGTGGTGGAAGCAAAACAGCAGAAGTCAGAGGGAGTTCATGACAATAAAAAAAAAAAAAAAAAAAAAATTCATGACGATGTTTATCAAATGTGAAGCGTAGTTTGGATCTTCTTTTGGTGCTGGTTCAGTGAATTTTGGTTGGAGAGAGACAAAACATGCAGCTCAGAATCTAGCGCAAAAAAGACGTAAACACAAAGCGCGGACCCGACGCATCAGAATCAGTGAGCTGTCGGCTTTCAGCCCTGACGGCGTGTCCGTGTACGGGCCGTCGGGTGAGAAAGCCGAGAAAGAGAAAGCGGATTCTGGTGCGTCGGGTCCGCTCTCTGTGTTCACGTGGAATTCGTTTACCTGCTCTCATTTACTGTTTGGTGGTTGTTCAAATAGTTTTGTGAGCTTTAACCTGAGATTCTGGTGTTTCTGGCAAAATACATTTAAAAGTCGATTCATGAATTGATATCGCTTTATTCAACCTACTCACCTCCCTCTATCCGCCTGCCCTGCACTTTCAAACGTACACACGGAAGGGGTCCCGCCCCTGACTATCTCTGATTGGTAGACTTTCAGAGTTGTGGATTTTTTTACATTTTTTTTTGTAATCGGAGTCTTTTTTTAGTCGCACCATTGGTCGCACTCTAGAGCCCTGGGCCAAGATATGCCAAGTTTTCAGCTAACGGCACTTTGGAAATCACCTTGTAGTGCAAAAATACTGTAATAGTATGGCCCGTGTGTATCTGTGGTATTTTTCACAGAGTCCGCTGGAGAAATAGGAACAAATGATAAGTTTAATGGCAGCTGCTAGTAACAAAATGTCTAAAGATACACTTTAAGACACAAGTTGTCTGTTATGTGTGGACACAACACCAGCTCATCTTCTAAGTTAGATGGGGATTTTTAAACCTGGGATAAAATGATCACATCTTGAGGTGCTAGTGTTTCGGAACCTTTATACTGGCCAAAACATTACAGTCATTTTTGCCACTGATCCACTGGATGTACCATTAACTGATATTTTTAGGTTGTTGTTGGCATTTTTTGTTTTTTTGTTTTCTCTTTATCTTCCTGTATGATTATTGTGAGCATAATTACAATTCAAAAGCATTTTACAGGTTTGTAACTACAAGTCGTATATAAAAAATAACAAAAAGACTCATTTAGCGATAATAAATGTACAAAATACTCATAAAGGCTTACGTTGAATTATGTTGTTTCACTCCAAAGTAAAACAGACGCCACAACCACCCGTAACATAATGACAACTGGGGGATCTCAAATAAGACATAGAGGAGAGCATGGCCTGGTGTCTCTGTGTAATATTTCATCATAGAAAATCTAAATAAATTCCTTACTACAGTCAAGTGTAACCACGTCAATGCAGCAGATGTAAGAAATGGCAGCTGCTGGAGGAATGTGGTTTGGCAGCAAGCGAGGCCTGGAGAGAGACTGGAAGGTCCTCTCACGTTAACACTTTCTGTGTTTGGGAACACAAAAATACATTGTTGATAGACTGAGCAGGATTCAGTCAGGTCTGCCTGTTTGGGCGTATGTGTGTGTGTCTGGGGGGGGGGGGGGGGGGTCTCATCTTTGTAGTCACGTGGAAAGAAATCCCACACAGTCCAGATCTAGTGAAACATACAAACCCAATTCCAAAAAAGTTGGGATATTGTGCAAAGTGTAAACAATCAAATCAAATGATTTGCAAATCTCATAATCTTATATTTTAATCACAATGCATCATAGAACATATATCAAATGTTTAAACTGAGAAGATGGACCATTTAAAAAAATATTGGCTCATTTTAAATTTGATAGCAGCTTTTCTCTAAAAAGCTGGGACAGGGAAACATCTGCTCTGTTTTTTACCAACAGTCATTTCTCTCCCAAAAGAGCAGTTTCTGTTCTTTTGAGAGAGGAATGTTGTCCCACTCTTCTCTGATAGAGGATTGTTACATTTTTCATTTCATGATATGCCAAATTTTGCACGCAAGCCAGTTCAGCAATGGAGTCTTCTACCACAAAAGCATGCTATTGCAATAGCTGCAGTAGGCGGCTTAGCATTGTCTTGCTCAAATATGCAAGGCTTTCCCTGAAGGAAACTATATATAAGCTCTTCAGTCTGGAGGATGCAGTGTCCAAAAATAATTTCAAATTTCAATTCGTCTGACCACAGAACATCTTTCCACTTTGCCTCAGTCCATTTTAAATGAGAAGACAACGGCGTTTCCGCATCACATTGACATAGGGCCTCTTCTTTGCATGATCGACTTTAGACCACCATTTGTGGATGGCACAGCCATCTGTGTTCACAAACAATGATTTCTGGAGGTGTTCCTGAGCTCGTGCAGTGATTTCCATGACAGAGTTGTGCCTGTTTTTAATGTAGTGCAACGTGAAGCCTCAAAGAACACAGTCATCAAATATCGATTTTCAGCCTTATTCTTTGTGCAGATTTCTGCAGATTCTCTGAGTCTTTGGCTGATATTATGTACTGTAGATGACGACATTTTCAAAGTCTTCAGAATTTCATTTTTAACAGCATCATTCTGAAATTGTTCCACAATTTGTTGATGCAGTTTTTTACATCTGAGAAACTCTGGCTCACTAAGATGCTCTTTTTATACCCAATCATGTTACTGACCTGTCTCCAGTTAACCTAGTAGTTGCAAAATGTTCCTCTAGCTTTTTCTTTTTAATTACTTTTCCAGCCTTTTGTTCGCCCCATCCCAACTTTTTTGTTACTGTCATCAAATTCAAAATGAGCTAATACTTTTCAAAAAATAGTAAAAGATCTTAATTTAAGCATCTGACATGTTTACTATGTTCTATTGCGAACAAAATATGGGTTTATGAGATTTGCAAAATCATTGCATTCTGTTTTTTATTTCGGTTTTACACAGCGTCCCATTGGAATTGGGTTTGTATTTTAAAACGATGGCATTACAGAACAGTCAGAGTGGTATTTAAAAGGTCTTAAACACAGATGCTAAAACATATTTTACCATTTTATAAGAACATATTGTGATTTTTAAACATGCTGGGAGGTTGGGGGAGAGACATAGCGACAGTGTGAGAGGCAGCAGACCTGGCAAGCTGCATGAGTGTAGCAGGCAGTTTTGAAGGCCAGCAAATAAATAGGCTTCACATTGCTCAAGCACATACCCGGAGCCAAAGCTGTAATGTTACCATAAATCTGGAATTGAGTGGGCACACTCGGCCAATGCAGGAGCTCATTCTTCCAGATGTTAGTTATGGATCCCCTTTTTTTTCCTCCCCCTACTCAGATAAATGTGTACACATGTTAGGCATGAAATTGCACAGAGAAGCTGTCTGGATTCAGAATTTCATCAGTTTGATGAAGTCAGGTTACAAACTCCACTCACTGCAACCGTTCTGCTTAAGCAGACTGCTGACATTTATCAGATATCTAGTCTAGTCCAAAAAATGTGAGTATGTGACTTCTGGCTATAGATAAGCCCATTAGCACTGTTTCTCTATGTTTATGCAGGAATAACATATGCATCTGTGTTCCTTGGCTGTTGTTTGAAATGGCATGGACTTACTTTTCATTAATTATTTTGATTACTTATTATTATTAATAATGTTTAAGCCATCTAGTATATTTGAAAAGTAGAGCTAAGACTTCCAGTTCAGTGTTGATATTTCTTAAAAGAATCTAATATTAGTGTTTAAAACTTAAGGATTCTTTTAATCTTTTGGTGATGCGTGACTTGCTATCTTTAATTGGCGACTGTAGAGACAGTTACTGGTGTTTAGCAACTAAAACATTAACCGTAACACTGTAATTTATCTTCACTTAAAAAGCAAATGAAACCATTAACAAAACCCTGTTTATGTGTTATTTATTAAACATAATTGACACTGCTTGTAAATTTGTGCTATTCTTATTTTTTAGGAATCATCCAAAAGACTGTTATTTACATCACAAACCATATGTAGAGATCACAATTAGCTATTTAGGTAACAAATTGGGTTCATTTATGACTCCAGTCTTACATTTATAGTTGCTGTTGTGATATTTTTAATCATAAAAGATGTTGCCTACTTTCCACCTTCTTAGATTTTCTTACATGAACTTAAAATTGTACAGGGTAAAGGAATAGATGTATGTTAATATTATAGGCTTTGATTTTACTGTAATTTTTTTGTCTATTTTCAGTAATACAAAACAGGTGCCATAAATGACCCCACTGAATGAGGGCCACGTACAATCACTTGAAGGTTAAAAGTCTGATTTTATTTTATTTTCTCACAAATACTGTTGTTTGGTTAAACAAAAAAAGAAGTAATACATGGACCAATAACTTTTTAGACTGCATAAACCCAATGTACACAGTATTCCAGGACAGAAGTTTGAATTCATGGGGGGAAAGCAATCAAAGTTATTCTAAAATCTTGGAACAACCTGACTCATTGGAAATCCAGCGGCAGCCAAGGCAGACGTTTCAAAACCAAGACCAGTTTCTTAAGTGGACATCTGCATGGTTTCTATCTTCAGCTGTGGTTCATCTGCCTCTAAGGAGACCTCAGTTACTGTGTACAGTAGCGCTTTATAGCCTGCTGCGTGACTTTAGCACCATTTGGCAAGGACTGTACAAGACCTCCTGAGGCCTTTGGAAAATATGGTCCTTTCACTGCTACAGAGGACACTCTGTAACAATTCTTCTTTCCGAGTTCAATCAACATGCTTTATATAATTTTTGGGTGCAGATAGCCGCGGGACCACTGCTACTGGACATATATGGTCACAGACAGTATCGCTTTTATTCGGAGCAGTCTGGCTGTGACTTTTATGGGCTTCTTGTTAGTGATTGTAAAAAGACAGATAGGAGATACTTCCCTGAATCGGCATTACAAAGAAGGGACATTCAGAAATAAGGCTGTATTTACACTGCAGCAGAATGTGCACAAAGTCGTACCTCACAGCTTTTTTTTTACCCAGTGCATTCGGTGGTAGCAGGCCACATCCTGAGATACTCAACCAGCATTAGCCTAAACGCTTCTTGTCAGCGTTGCCATGACAGAAGGTAAATATGATAACTGTCAGGCTCCTTGCTGCTGAAATAGCTTGGCTGAGCAATGTTAGAATGAAGACCAGTAACATATTGAAATAAAGCCTAATGGCCTGTTTGGTTTGTATTTAGGGAGACAAATCTGTCAGTTAATAGGTTACTGAAGCAAAAATGTGTCTGAATGACACATTGTCTGATTTGAAGGGGTATATGGATACTTTGGTAAATGTGCTCATCTGCTTTGTTGCCAAGAGTTAGATGAGGAGTGCTTCTGCACATTTTTACCTTAGTATTTTGAGTGGAAACAGCTAGCCTGGCACGTGTTTATTAGTGAACTCTAAATACGCTGGTAGGATTGTGTTACCTTTGGAGCCGGGCTAGCTGTTTGCCCCCTGCTTCCAGTTCTAGGCTGACGTTTATGATATACTTATGTTTACATTTTAAGCTAACTAGCTGTTGGCAGTAGCTTCATACATGCCTGGGAGGTGTATCCCTATTCTCATCTACCATTCAGCGAGAAAGGAAATAAAGGAGTCAGACTTTGATCTCCACACAGTGGAGGTGGTAATGGCTGGCAGCTCATGACCTCAATGAAATATATATACGTGCTACTGTCTGACACTTGATTGGATGAATGTAAATATTTGAGTGCAGGACTGCTGCCTCCTGGGAAAACGAGCCCAGAAATCCATCTCCATAAGTGAATTTGGGAGTTGCTCTGAGCCCTGTGAAGAAGTCAAGGTTATAGCTGTGGGGAAGCAAGAGGCTACCCCTCCACCCATCCCATACACACAATTGTTATAATATCAGTTCACAGCCCCAGGGGGGGCACAAGGTATCAGTAGGGTGTGTGTGTGTGGGGGGGGGCAGTGTTTGTGAAAAGCTGATGTAAAGCAAGACATCAGACGGTACTGCTCTGCGTTAACACAAGCTGGAGCTCAGCGGGTAATAACATGAGCCATATTGCAACTGGGGGAACCCGAAGTAGCCAATCTAGCACTACAGCTTCCTTTATACCTCACTACGCTCACACACCGACACAGCCACAAAGATATTGCAGGCAGGCATACAGGAATGTCCACATGTATGCACATCTGGTTACCAAGTCTATGGCATCTGAAGGTGTCGGTTTCATCCAACATCTGAAACAAACTATCAAAAACAGTTCCTTTCCAAATTCCAAGAAATTCACAGCCACCTAAAGCTGAAACACAAGATGAAATTCATCAAACATGAGTGAAAACCAAATATGGCTACTTGGCAGTATAATAGGCAACAGAAATGTGTACTCAAAAGAAAATAAAAATTGCAAACCTCTATAAGTTATAGAACTCACCAGAAGTCAAAATCCAGAAGCAGAACCTTTAGTTAAGATAGATGTATATGGTCACCTCACACAATCAATCCAAAGAAAGTTGGCTCAAAGTAACATAGAATTGAGCTTAAAAGGGTTTTTAGTTCCTGTAGGGATTATTTTGAACTGTGAATCATGCAAAACAACTCTAGAAGTGTCCAGAAATTAAAAAAAAAAAAATGAAGTGTTGGAAATAACATGTCAGGCCCACTAGCTGTCTACCATAGGGCAAGAGGGGAGTAGACACTGGACAGGTCATCAATCTG
The DNA here is from genome assembly GCF_013358895.1 of Oreochromis aureus. Lineage (NCBI taxonomy): Eukaryota > Metazoa > Chordata > Actinopteri > Cichliformes > Cichlidae > Oreochromis > Oreochromis aureus. Next base: position 7,745,772 of record NC_052950.1, read on the forward strand.
ATGCAGGGCTAACACAGAGACAGATAACCATTTACACTTACAGGCCATTTAGAATCACCAATTAACCTAACCCCACTAACCGCATGTCTTTAGACTGTGGAAGGAAGCACAGTACCAAGAGGGAACCCACACAGACACGGGGAGAGCATGCAAACTCTACACAGAAAGGCCCCAGCCAAATAGTAGAGTCAAATTCAAGACTTTGCTGTGAGGCAACAGTGCTAAGCGCCACACCCCCAGTTGTCGGGTTCAAAACATTAAGCCAATGCAGAAGTTTCTTAAACCTGCATTCTGTCTGAAATGCAACTGTGACAGGGAGGGGCAGCCATCTGTCGCCCCTCCCCTGGTTCTGCTGGAGTTGTCTACCTGTTAAAGGGGAGGTTTTTTTTCCCACTGTCGCCAAAGTGCTTGCTCATAGGGGGTTATATGATTGTTGTTTTTTTTCTCTGTATGTATTATTGTAATGTCTACCTTACAATATAAAGCGCTTTGAGGTGACTGTTGTTGTGATTTGGCGCTGTATAAATAAAATAAAATTGAACTGTGTTAGTCAAAAAACATTTATTGTGAATCAAATTTGTGGAGATTGCTAAGGCTTATCAAATGTAACTTCACAATATTTTTTATTAAAATGTAAATTGTTTTCATAACTGGTAGTTTCTTAACGTTTTGTTTTTTGCGGGGTTTTTTCTCCTCAGCATAACAAAGCTGCTAAAATGTGGTGTACTCCCCAGGAGGAGTGAACTGGCAGATCTCCACCCAAAGACCTGCTATCACTATAGCCTTAGGTAACCTAAGCTCAAACAACGAATTCTGTCAGGCCATTAAACAGACAGACATACCTGTACTTGAACCCGCTAAATGACTCTTGTAAGCTATGTGGTTACAAAACAATTGTCATGCCTCTGTTATTCCACATAATCTGATTGAAAGGAAATCCTGCAACAAAGTGGATCGTGGAAGACACAACCAGAATGAAATGAAAGTATTTTGTGTTTGCATGACCTGGCTGCGATTTCCTTGGAGAGAGCTTTATTTGACTAAAGGGTGCTGGTAGGAGGGTGGAAGATGTAGGTTGGCTTTGTGTCTTCAAATTCAATTGTCCACTATACAGTTAAGGAGCCCAGGTTTCCTGTGGTGTGTAGTAATAAACTTAAGCTCAGGTTTCATCCAAGGCGTAAAGGACAGCAAATGGTCAGAAAAAAAACAAAGTGATCTGGACCTATATATAAGGTTAGGGACATAAGCTGCAAGACGCTGGGAAATCTCGACACGGTGTCAGGAAGTTTAAACCTCAGAAATCTCTCCCTTCTTTCAAGCTAAGCTCTGGCCTGGCGGAAAAACGGCTTCTGTCGACTAACTGTGGATCTTCCAGGACCTTACAGACCTCCTTGCCTCTTCAAAGAGAATGAAATTGGGGTCTTTTAGTCTTGGTGGTTTACAACAAAATTCTCTGGTCTGGCCCCAAAATTAAGATCAGCTTGGAAAAGAAAAATAAGCAGTGAAATTACTACACAGGGGCCCAGATTATTTATACAAAATAATGAATTTGTTTCTATACATGCCAATCATCTCACCCAGAAGGGAGTTTATTAATTTTTTTCTGCAGTGCTGCAGTCAAACATGCGTCCTGTCCATGAAAATGTTTGAGGCATGTGGAAAGCTTACACCCAGTCCATGTTGATACAATGTGATTAGTTTATTATAGAAGCCAATGGCCTGAGTACATGGCTGTTTGCTTCCATGTTGCAGTGGTAGCATCTGGTGTGGCGATCTGACACGGTGGATGATGATGACACGGCTGCGGAATGCAAGACGCAGAGGCAGTGAGTGGCAGGAGATATGCCACACGGGATGGAAGTGACGTGAACATGGGGGATTATGGGTGGGGGGACGATGAATGAAGTTACTCATCCTGCCAGCCTGTCCTCAGCCCTCCCGCTTATTGCCACAGTAACCTGAGGCCGGGATGAAAGCAACCCCAACAGCAAGAGGACTTTTCTTTTCGAGGTTGAAGAGCACCCAATCTCCTGCTTTCTTTAGGACTTGTACACACGGTGCTGTGTTTTTGAAAATAACAGGAGTGAGTTACAATACAATCATTTAGGTTTAAATTAGATTGACAGGGTATCAAATATGAGGAAACTCAGTTACAGACCTATTATGAGCTGAACTGACTTACATGCATCCGAGGCCAGAGGTTCACGCCGAACAAAGACAGAGGTCTCCTGTTCACCCTGGGCCTGTTCTTATTAGGTTATGTGGAGCCTGATGTTATTATACACATATGCAACAAACATGCTGCTCCTGAGGATGTGGAGGAGCATATGTGTCAACAAAATCTATAGAAATTCTGGTAACACTATAATACACCCTGGGACTAACGTTGCAATCCCCCTATAATTAAATAGAATTTACTTTATTTGTTTTGTGATAATATTTTATTTGAAATTATGATATAGTTATATTTACAAACAAATACCTAAAAGCAGGTAAGTAGTTTTCACTATGCTGTACATTTTGGAGAGGAGGTCATATTGAGGAGGGGCTTAACCTTCACTAATTTCTACATCCTTTACAGAAAAGGTGACACAAATTATCCTGTGAATAATTTTAAGTTTATAATAACCTGGTCATTTCGTGGAAAAACCATATTTCACTATCTTACATCGTAAGCATGCTTTCCATTTCAGGGCATGGGCTGTATTATGGAGTAACTTAAGCTTACCTTTTTACACCTTTATTTAAGATTCATTTTGTTGTAATGGCGGAATTTTATTTAATTACATGGAAATTGTGCCCTTATTTGTGAACCTTATTGGAGTTTACCATTCAAGTACTTTGCTTAATTCCAACAAGCCCATACAAGGTTCAAGATTTTGTAGAATGTAGGTGGTTGAGGTGGTGGGTGTTCTTTGTGAGGCAAAGGACACAGGAGGTTGCACAGTTCAAGTTCAAGAGATCAGGCCTGAAACTGGATTCTACAGTTGCCTGACAAAAATGTCAAAGGGTCTAAATGTGAACGGGTGCAACAATGTAAACACTAGGTTCCTTCTAATCAAAGTGTTTCCACCTGCAGTGCCAGAGCCATCAGTTCTGGTCATGCAGGTCATTACCTCCCAGTTTTCTGGGACTCAGTGGCTTACCTAAGAGAGGCCTGAGCTCGACTTTGCTCCTTTTCCTTCCTCTAAAGTCGGCCAAAGGGGCATTTTCCTCTACCTCACCTCAGAAAGTAAATAGTGAAACAATCCGCAGACCTACGGGTTCCTTTTACCATCAACAAGTGAGGTTCAACCCCTAAGTGCAGAGGACATTGAGCTCTTGTCCAAAAGTTCTGTTATACTCAGCAAAGGCCTGCTGCACTTTTCAGCCCTATCCCCAACCATATCACAGCTCCTCACTACAATAGTCAGTGCAGGTGGTTGTACTAGAGGATGATCTTTTTCCAATCACCTTCTCACTCTCTTCCTCACTCATATAAGTTAACATGGCAAAACAATCACCTGATAGCAAAACGGCAATAAGCATGACAAAGTGAGTGACGTCTGGGAACCCAACACCTTATGAAACGATGCCCAACGTCTCATAAGGTTTTTACACACGACAGCATGACTGCTCTCCCGAGGAGCTCATCTGAACGCTAACCCATAAGGCCTGCTGCTCTGGCAGGCAGAGGAGGAGCAGGGAGACCAGGTTGTGCTAATGAGAGCCAGATCTGCTCTGTTAGCGTTGTGCCTGGCTGCATGCTCAGACACAGGCAGCAGGACAGAGAGCAGTCCATCAAGCAGTTCCACCAGAGCAGCTTTCAGGCTTCTGAGACAGCGAGGTGTGGCAGGACATGAGGTGTTCTGGGTGTTTTCATGTGACATCCTGAGGGTGCCAAAGAGTATTTAATCCTCCTTTCAGTGCTTTTCTGTTTGACCAAGGTTTACAAAAAAACTCTTTTCCTCAGGGAAGCCAGCGTCTTTCATCCACCCCTTCAATCCGTACTGTTGAATCTTCTACCTCATGAATTGCATTGAAACCACAGACACTGAGAGTGATCAAGTTATTGATGTGGTAATCCAGTCATGTTTCTGCAATGCCAGCACAAAGCTTGATTTTTTTGGCTTTAGGTGGATAAATTTTGAACATCTACCCCAGAGGTGGAACTGTAACAACTAAAGGTTTCTCAGAGTTTAGCATCCTGGGTATCGCTAGACCCATTTTACTCAATCGCAGGTTTGAGTGTGATGAATCTCTGAATTTAGCCTGACACTTCAAGTCATAAAAATACTTGATTTGACTTTATAGAGTTCCACCCCAAATCCAAGCTGCTACACTGCCCTGATATCCCTGTGTTCTGAATGTAAGTTGAGCCACTGTCAACACATTAACATTTTTGCCAAAAAGACAATTTAGTTTTTAATCATCACTTTTTTTAACATTCACTTTCCAACTCACTTTGGAAAAAGATTTACATTCGTGGACCTTTTTTCTTTTTTTTCACCTTAATTGACGTGAGTCATGTCTTTTTAGTCAAACACTACGGTGAAATTCAGATATGCCATAGTTTTAGAGTTTTTTCTACTTTTTTTGCATGGGTATGGCATGCAACTATTCAGTAACTCTTGGAGTGCAGTGTCCATTTATGTAATTGGTGCTTCATTAGAACTTTGTCTTCTAGTGCCTCTGGTTATGTGTGGAGTTTGCGTGTTCAAACCTTGTCTTCACAGTAGATCTAATCTCTAATCATGCTCCAAAAAAAAAAGTTGTCCATCTGTCTTTGCCAAGGACAGTTTCACAAAAAACAGATTCTAAATCTCAAAAAGTTCCATTTCCTTCTTTAAATAAAAGGTTCAGGATTCTGATGCATACAGCATTAGAGGTTGGGGTGGGGGTTAGAAAATTACCATCCACTGCACAACATGTCACTAAAAGGAATGTAAACCAAACAAACGTATTCTCCAAAATATATAATCTCTCAGCTCCTTGAAGACTGTGTTTTTTCAGTGTAGGCATGAGGAAACAGTGGTGCTGCAGCGCAGCACATGGTTGGACCACATGAAGACTTTGGGCTCCACGTCTCTCTTTGACTGGGACATATTTCCACACAGCTGCCCGGAGTGCGGCAAGAAATGAAGGGATACGCTACAAGGGAAGAGTCCTTGGTTTAGCTGCCAACCCCGACCCTTTTATAATGGCCCAGGAATTATGCACATCCCAGTTAAAGCACTGATAGAGTGAATTATGGCTGCAGTGGCGCTTCCTGAGGAGTTCGGCAAAAAGATGATTTAGACAGATCGCACGTCTGGGGTCTGAGGGCTCCTCGGACACTGTTTAAACACCAAGTCTTTATTCTGAAGACACAGGAATGTGATGGGTGCCGGGTGAAAAACCCATCACCTAGCAGCGACATTTCTAACATGGCAATGATGACAGGGGCGCGTCAAGTAACACATCAGCAGCAACACATCCATTTATACTCACTTAAAAAAAGAACTTTATTTAGTTTAATACATAGGGCAATTTGTAGTGAAATATGGATACATTCAGCTTTACAATTCATACACAAAGGCTCCCCAACAAATTCTTAAAATACGATGTTTATACGTTTCGACATATTTTAACACAAAAGAGACAGCTATACCAGTTTAATAAGTAAAAGTCTACTTCCTTTTTATTGTAACCATTAAATTTAAATGGTAAATTAGCATTTATTCATGTATTTTCATCTAAATAGAAGTAAGCCTCTAAAAGTCATTCACCAGCAGACAAACTGGGGAAAAAAAAAAAATGGCACACAGATTTCCCATGCAATTTAAAAAAAAAAAAAAAAAAAAAAATCAATGTGTGATGAGACATGCTCAAATTCATGTCACTTTCACTATCCCTGTTAGGAGATCAAACCCCCAGAAGTACATTTCCTGGAACACATACCAGCGCTTGAATACTGCAAACATGGTCAGAGGTCAGGGGTACAGTACATTTATGAGTGTTTCTCAGATGCTAACACAGAGATGGAGAACTGCGAAATCCATTAGCAAAGTGGAGCGCACAGCTTTTTCTTTGATTTTTCCAAATTCAGTGGAGACACCCATATGACTCACTGCCCTCTTTAATATTGAACACTTTTCCTTTGTCTCTGTCCAGTCAAAGGGATCTATATGAAAGACTAGCAGTGATGGTGATATTACTGATATTATCTGTCTGCGTGAATGAGTGCCAGTAGGTCGCACTCCATTAAAGCAACTTGTTACACACATTAAAAAAATTTTTTTTTAAAAAGGCGTGCAATTTTAAGAGGTCCCCTCTTCTTCAGCACCCAGTGGAAAGCATGTTGGTGCCAGTCTCTTTGATTTATGCTCTTTTCAAAAAACACAGCACTGGTTTGAAGTCCAAGTCAATAAAAGTCATAAAATACCATTCCAAACACTTGGAAAGAAATGAGGCAGTCATGTGCACAACAGAGTCATTTGATCCAAGCCTTTGACCGAGAGTGCCGAGATAAAATACAAGACGGCTCGGCTTGATAAGCTCCTCCATAAGCAGCATTATAATCTTAGAGCCTGTGCACGGGGAACAGGACAAAGTGCAGGGCAGAAGAGAAGTGACACTAACACTGGAGAAAAGTCGGCCCTGCTTTGATGCAGCTGTGCTTGCTAACGCGAGGTGCGCCGAGGACAAAAAGCATGCTGGAGACGAAAAGAAACCTAGGTCAAATACAAGAGTTTCCACTCTCATTATCATACTTCAGAGATTTAGCCATATGTCTGACAAGCTTTGGCTCACGATTCTGGACTCGCTTTACTGCATCGCTATAACTAAATCACACGAGTATCAAGCGAGAACGGTTAATGTGTTCACCGTGGCACTGCGACTGCACAAAACTGCGACTCAAAACAAAACAAAAAAGAGAGAAACACTCAAATTCCATTAACAGGAAAGCTGAGCTGTATTTGCATTTTAGCGCCGCGTTGTCACTACAAAGTGTGCAAAAGGTCTGTGTGTGTGTGTGTTTGTGTGTCTGTCTGCCAGAGAGAAATAAACACTTTCACCTAAGCAGAGAGGAGAAAGTTGGATCTCTAATACCTTGATGTGTGAGGACGGAGCTCAGGACAGCACACAGCAGGAAGGGAAGCTGTTCTTTTAAAGTGTGTGTGTGTGTGTGTGTGTGTGTGGATATGCTTGTATTCAAGGGTATTTGTCCTATGTAAATCTTTAAATGTGTGTGTAGGTAGTCTAGAGCAGGGAGCAGTAGCCGCCGCAGGTTCCACCTCCCGCGTCTTCGTCGGTGAGCTGGACTGCTCGACCGTGGTTCTCACTCTGCCATAAGCCAGGAGTCTGGATTATCTTCTCCACCAGCTCCTCAAACGCACACTGAACGCCGTCCCTCGTCTTTGCACTCGCCTCTGGGAGGACAGAGTGTAGAGGGAAGGAGAGAGGAGGGGAGAAGTGACAGGGACGGGAATGGGGAGGAGGCGGAGGTTGGAAAAGGTGGAGAAAAAGAAGACAAAATGCAGAAACAACAACTGTTAATGTCTGCGTCTTGATGTCATCATCTGCTGGCCCCCCCAGCAGGAGCGCCGAGTGGTGGAAAACATCTCAACAGTAACTGTCAGCTCCACGATGCTAATACTGGACCATAGCAGGTTATTATTGGCTCTAGTCAGCACCTGCTGCATAGCATGATAACATCCAGGAACATTTCAATTGTAATAACCATAGCATAAAGAAATAAATCCTACTATGACAAATCATGAGAAATATCTTTGGGAATTGCTTGGAAAACATGTCAAGAAATCTTTACATATTACCAAATAACACTTTAAGTGCTCAAGATAAAAACTAGGTGTTAACTTTTAAGTTCCCCCTTTTACTGACAAACCTGAAAAATAACAGCAGAGGGGGAAAAAGGAGAGTGCACTGAAGATGATATATGAAGCCTTCTTTATAAATAGAAGTATGCAAGCATTTCTCGGTGAGTATGATAGTTATTTCAAACTCTGCCTCCCCTGCGTAACAGTCTGGTGTAACTCATGTGCCCAGCAGCTCTTTGTAGAGCGGGGAATCCTCCTGACTTACCTATAAAAAGCATGGAATGTTTTCTTGCAAACTTCAGCCCTTCGGCCCTGTCTAACTCGTGGTTTTCCTAAAACAAAGGAAAGGTAATGGATTATTTGAGGTCTGTCGGGCCAGGCTGTCAGCTACTGTGGTCATCACGGGCCAGGGAGAGAAAGTGGTTTTCACAGACAAAGATCAGAATGCAATTAATTCATAACAGTATACGTTTTTAACTCCACTCACTGATTCTGGTATCGTGGCAAAGGACCAGCTGCCAGAAAATATGAAAGTGCTACTATCATTTAGCTTAGCAATCCATCAGCTGGTCGTGGGCTCACTTTGTAAAACACACTTATTTTTCGGGCAATCCATCTGCCTGTTCTGTGTGTGTATCACATATATATCTAAAGAGCTTAAACCAAGGGAAGACTGCAGTGAAGCTAAATATTAAAAATGTCACGTGCACCCTTAACATCACAATTTTATAGACAAACACACTCACCTTATCAATTTTGTTCCCTACAAGCATTTTAACAAGGTCATTCCTTGTACAGTATGTCTCCAGCTCACTCAGCCAGTTGTCGAGCTTTGTAAAGGTTTCCCGTCTTGTGACGTCGTACACTGTGACACACAGAATGAACACGTGGCTGGTTTATTTTTAAAAAACAAAAGAAAAACAAGGAGGGATCATAATCCCACTGATACACCGAGGCGCCTTCTGTTACTTTACATCATTAGTGTGGTCAAAAACCATGAACTGTAGAGGAAGTCTGCTTTAGAGGTTTAACTTATTTCCGTAGTGTGTGTGTGTATACATGCTGCACATGCATGACCTTATGAAGACTCTGATTTAAGAGTATAAACTAACTTCCAGAAAGAGGCAGGCGTATGTGTGTGAGTCACAGGATGAAAAGCCATCACTTGCTTTACAACAGGGGCATGACTGTAAAGTGAAAAGGCCGCACACATGTGCGCTTGCACACACACACACACACACGTACAGGTGTTTGAGCAATGACGGTGCTAATAGCTTTGCTTACCCAGGATGACTCCCTGGGCACCACGGTAGTAACTGGGCGTCAGGGTTCGGAAGCGCTCCTGTCCCGCGGTGTCCTGCAAAACACACACTACTGCTCACACTTGCAAGGAAAAAACCAGTGGCTACAAACCAGGGCAGACAAACACGAACAACACAGACAAACTCCTTGGTGTCCTACAAGGGGTGGAAATAGTGTTACATAAGCGCCATCTTCTGGTGACTTGAGAGAAGAGCCGGTCTGGACCCGAGCTGGAGCTGTTTCATAGTTAATTTTTCTGCTCTGACAGACAAGAGCTGCATGTTTGTTTAACCGAGTGTTACTAAAGCACTGGAATAATGATAGAGTCTGTAACATACCCATATTGCCAGCTTTGCCTTGTTGCCATCCACAGAAATGGTCTTCACTTTGAAGTCAACACCTAGACAATGAAAAAAAAGAAAACAGAAAAAAAGAAATGGGCAGTTAATCACCGAAACCCAAATGATTACCTCATCCTGCTTCAGGCCCAATATGATGACTCCTACAGGTTTGTTCAATTACTGCCAACAATATCATATCATGGTGACAGACCATAATTATTGAAGATGAATTGTCAAAACATACACACCACACAATGTCTATGAACTTGTCTTAACCTGTGGTTATTCAGACTGGCATTACGCCCGTCCTGTGTCCTGCACTTAAATTACAGTGTGACCGTGCATTCATATCCACGACGAAAGGACAGTGCGGTTTAATGTCCTGAACGAAAACCGACGAGGGTCTGCGTTAAAAAAAATGAAAGGCCGGCACCTGTAAAATGGCTCAGTGAGCAATGACTCAGTCTTAAAAATCCCTGCCAGGTCCCAGAGGAGCAGACATTTACATGAAAATAACAATGTTGTACCCCCCCCAAGTAAATCTCCTCTATTGCCTCTTTGCAGTGTCTCGGGGAGCGGAGCGTGCGGCGTCTGGATGACATATCGGCCTGAGTTTTAGCATCCACTGACAGATTTACCAGGGAAATGTACACTTGTGATGGGCTTGTTTTTACATCTGGGAATGAGAAGGGGAGTTCAGCTGGGAGCCAAAACAGAAGAGAGACGGAGCAGGAGAAAGGGGACATGAAGACAGGCTGATATATGGCATCGCACTCACACACAAATACACAGTCTGTTCACAAAGCCCATCACAACAACTAGCTCTTCCTCACGTCCAGCAGGGTTGCTCAGATACTGCTGCCAGACGCATGTGGAGACGAGTTTACACTAAAAATTTCCCTGAACCTGGACCAGTCTCTTCTGCTCTAATTCACTACATATACATACGGGCCTTTCCCAGGGAACACACAGTAACGCATCTGTTTGCAATATCACAACACAACAAGATGCTACTAGTGCTACAGGTCAAGGCTGGGCTGCTCTCTGCAGGCCCTTCTCTGTATGATATAAATACACCAAAGGCACAGCAGCACAACCCACTAGTTCGACACAGAGAGAGTTGTGGTGGGGAATGACACATCATTGTTAGCCTGTATTCTCTTTTGTCTTTAACCTTTTGCAACGATGACACCAAGAAGCAACAAGGTGCTTTAAGCCATCAGTAAAAGTACTATAAATGCAAAGCTGCTAATGTGCCTGCTGATCATCTTTGCAAAAGATCATTTAACACTCGGTGTGCTAGTGTGATGATGTGTCGAGACAGCCTTTGGCAATGGGAGAAGTCCAACCTCAGGGTGGTGAGAGGAAGAAAATACTTTAACTGAGACTGAATGATACCAGATTAGAAAAAAAACAGAATCTCAAGTCAAAGCAGGAGAACTGACTCCAATAAAGACATCTGTTTGGCAGAGAATCCCAGCTGGCCAAGTAAAACAGTAGCGGCCCGTGCCTTGACCTTGACAAAACAAAGTATTTTCTCCGTTCCAACCCCTCTTGGGATCTGTGCTTTTCGGCCGTTTTCACAAAGACAGCTTTGTGAGCTACAAGCAATTCACACAACCACATTAGTTTGGTTTGAAAAACTAAAAAGAAAAGAAAGCACAATTCTTCATCCAAATTCTCTCAAAAATATTTTAAATCTGGAGCTCATGGATGCTTTTGTCAAAATAAAGTAATTAAGGTAGTTGCAGCTTTAATAGCTTATGAAAGTATAGTCGGTGTGTCCTCGATCCGTCAACTGATTTATTCAATTACCAAAAAAAGCCTGATATTATTTGCAGATACACAGTTTGGGGTTGCCACTACTTCTAAAAACCTTTACCAGATAAGATGGATAGTTTGGTCTGCCACAGATTGTTTTTTTCTCCACACAGCATTAACTTTAAAATAAATCTGAAAGCTTTGTGGCTGTGTCGGTGTGTGGGATTGTGGTGACTTTACTTTCAGTTCGCCAAGTGCTGCAGAACCTCCTAAATGTCCACATTTCTGCCTAGCGACCCTAGCTTGACTAAAAAAAAAAAAAAAAGAAAAAAAAAAAAGAAGAAAAACGCTAAACTTTAACGGCTCTTTTACAGTTATCTGCAGTAGGTACTGGGGGTTTGGTAAACACATGCAGCCAGTATGCTGACTGAGCCTGGAACAGATAACATAAAAAGTCCGTCAACTTGTGGCTGCATTGCTCCAGACCATGTACAGTATCTGTCAGCAGCCTCAGCCAGGCATGCACACTACAGGCTGGGAAACAGAGTGAAGGACAGTACACTTAGCTGAGCATGGTTGTCACTTTAGTCTACTGCAGTTGTTTAAAGTTGTTAAAAACTCCAACTTTGGGTGGTGTATCACAGCACAAATATTCTGGCAGGCATCATTAACATCCTTACATTACTGAGGTCCTGATAAATGGTGGTGTTTACAAATAGTGCTGAGCAACAGGTTCGAAAAAACAAACAAACCTATAACCTCATTGTTACTACAGCTAATTTAAGAACTTTCTGATATTCCTAATCAAAATTGAATAACACGATCTATGAAAAGATCAAATGCATGTCTGAAAGTGGTCACAGAATGTACTCCGTTTTCATACATATGTCAACTGAAGGTGTACTTCAACTTATGTATTGTGGTGAGCTAGAGTTTAATGCTGTACACACAACAGCAGAAGTTCACGTCATGTATGACCACGACTGGCTTTTGCATTGGGACAGCGGGCATCTGGTCTGGTGGTCCTCCCTCAGGATATTTGGTCTTTTGGACACCAACTGTATCGATTTATGGGGAAAATATCTTTATGTAAAGCCTAAAACCAGGCACCAGTTGAATGATTCAGTATGTACTAGAAAATAATGCAGCAAGTCATTCTATAGAGTTTCTAAATCATCCATTTCAACGTTCCTAATTAAAACTCATTATTACAGATATAGAGCATAATTTTCTCTTCTGCCCTCTCATGTTTCGCTGGTCTAAGAGTCAGAATGCATGAATATCAAATATCAGACAATTCTATCTGGTATCAAGCTGCTTTTGTGTGTTTATCAGCTTAAATGGCCATTTTGCAACTGTTTATGACAAATTCATTTATTCTAATGTAGAAAACGTTGGTCTAGAGCCCAACTGACATCCATCACTTCTCTTCCGTTTATCCAATTTTAGGGTTGCAAGGGGGCTGAAGTTTATCCAAGCTGTCATAGGGCGAGAGACAGGGTACACCCTGGCAATCTGTCCAGGGTGTATCCTGTCTCTCGCCCTATATTGCCAGTCTATTACAGGTCTAACACAGAGAGACTGTTCCCGCTCACCTTCACACCTATGGGCATTAGTTACAATCTAACCTAATCCCACCAACTGCATGTCTGTGGAATTTGGGAGGAAGCTGGAGTACCTGGAGAGAACCCACACAGACACGAGGAGAACATGCAAACTCCAATTCTCAAACAACAAGTCTTTGGAAACTACAAACAACTACCAGCCTGAATTATACTCTTACAGACACGGACAGCTGGAGTACAACTGGCTGAGTAGTCATTCCTGTTACACTTCTTGAAGTCTGCTCCCTGGGTGCATGTGTAGTTGATGCGCTGTAATGTAAATTCTCTGTGGACAAGTCCACGTGGTCAAAAAAACAAACAAAAAAAACTGGCAGACATGGGGACGTCTGCACAGACCCTCACACTAACTGACTGACGACAGAGGCATTAAGTATAGACACCACTTTAAGCACAGCATATATGAATAATCTACAACCTGCTGTGACATTAAAACAAGTTCTTTTTTAACCTGCACTGTCATACTGTCTGAATAAGGACACAAATAATTAACAGACAAACAAAACAAAACTGTTTCGTATGCCTGAAGAAATTCAAGAAATGTTTCAAATCACAACAATATTCATATTGATCTTAAAATCCTATACTGGTTGGGCTCTATCCTGGCAACAACCTGCTGGTTCATCAAACTTTTTGAAACTCTACTCCTCCTTTTCCTTCCTGGCTCCACCATGGTTATACAGTTGCCTGCAGGAGCTGTGCTGCTGCTGCTGACTGAGATCACAACACTAAGTGTTGCATGTGAACATTAACCACTAAAGATTCAGTGCTGATATAAACTCACAGTCATATTTGATAGTATTTTGATAGATAGAAGCAATTTCTTTTTAATTCCTCCTTTTCTTTCATGTTTATCTTGTGGAGGACAAATGCATGTGTTGTTCTATGCAGCATACACCACAATCACCCCTATTTTAGTCTCTACTCCTGACAGTGCTTGGATGTTAAAGTGTTAGCGTACTCATATGTAATGTGGACATCATTACTAACCCATGAGACAACAGGTTTAAATGAGCTCATGCTGTTTGTGCCTCAGATGAATCGATGCATTGCTTATTATTACTCAAATTCAAGATCCTTGTCTTTGTGACTGTTTACTACTCTAAGTCTGTGTCTTATTTATTCTCTGCTGCTGCTGATGATCCTGTACTTGCCAGGACATTCTGATCTACAAAGCCACATTTTTTCCATTTTACTCTTTAACAGACCTCACATGTTCAACTCACCTATTGTTGCTGATTGTTCCGGGTCGAATGTGTCTTCTGTAAATCTTAGTAGGAGGCTGTTGACAAGAAGAAGGAAATAAGAAGATTAGACCTCATCATGACTCACACGTGTGTTTTTTAGTAATTGTATTCTCCTCTCTTGAGGATGCTTTTGAGCTGAAGTCAGGTTTCCAGTTGCCCTGACTCCTGCGGCAGGAGACAGTCTCTTTCTTTATCTCCTTCTATTGATCACTCTGTCCTTCACTTGCAAGTAAGAGGTGATGTCAAGCTCCAGATGACAACACCACTAGATTGCAGTCAGGAGGACAGGGTTCATTTCTTAACCATGACTAATCGAGTGCAAAGGCCTTAACAGCCCCGCTGACGAAGGCGATATGCTTGCTCCTCTCCCTTGACCCAGACATAATTCTCGTACTTTTTCCTCACGGGCCATCAGAAGAGATGCTGAAGCAGTAAGTGTTTATTGTTTGAGGGCCATATGGCTGATGAACTGATGCAGGGAGACAGCCAAGTTAGAAATGTATTCTGTACAGGTCAGGAAACATGAAACGCATACATTCCCCGCCAAGCATTCAACTCTGTCGTGATTTAAGGGCCTTCAGATTGCAGGGAAACAAAATAAATATCTGTAAACTATTCAAAAATAAGTGTACCTATTTGATAGTACCAAAGCTGGCTATGGATGATTCAAATGAGGACATTTGAAACTAATCATGGTCTGATTTTGTTTATTGTATTAAGCGAAATCCTATTTAATAATAATACTAAATTGCTTTCTGGAAACAATGCATCACGGCCTGGATGATGCAACGGCAGACAGCATGCAGTACAGCCGTCTAGATATTCTTCTGTTTTCTGGAAATATAAGCAAACACAGATCTGTGTTATGGTGTCGGCATAAAGCCAGTCCTTCCTCTGGGCCGAGCTTATACAGACCAGCCATCAAAAAATGCAAACTAGCACTACAAGCCCTGTTCAAAAAAAAGGGAAAAAAACTCTTTAATATAAGTAGACACATGTTGCACATCAATGAACTGACCCAGGAAATTGGAAAAAGAGAAACCATTTCAGCTAATAGTGGATACAGTACTGGGAGTTAAAATCTCAGCTGCAAAGAGCATAAATTATTGCAAACTTTTTAATCATTATCATCTCTGCTTTCTGGTTTAAAATCTAGCTGATTTTAACTTTAACACTCTGCCCTTGTTGATGCTGAAGCTCTAAGTCTTATTATTACCTCCCTTTGGTCTATTTTCAATAGATGGGTGTACTTTTGGTCAAGCACTTGTTTAAAGGCTTATAATGGCATAATTTTCTCGGAATGTTCTATGGCTATGGAAGGCATACTTGTAGTCAACACCATAGTCTACAATGTGATGGTTGATGGCCCAGGAAGGCTATCAGAATTCCTCCAGCAGCCGGGACCACTGTTATGGAGACCTGCAAACCTGGATCATGATCTCTTTTGGCAGGGACACACGCTATAAACTTCCACGCTGATGTGGGTAAAAAGCATTTTACCCTGCTTGGAATATTATCAGGTTGATTTGTGGTTGTTAATAAGGACTCTGATTACCACATGACGACAAGAGCAAATGTATCGTTTACATGTTTTTGAAGTCCCATCTGGAGAAGGGGTACGCTTACTTGAGCGTGACCGGTTCGGATCCATCCTTCTGCTGGGTTCTTAATGACGGAGATGCTAGCAGTACAGAGTGTCAGCTTCACGTTCAGCCATCAAATTAGTGTGAACAAAAACAGCCTGTTTCTAGCAATTATGTCAGACGTGCACATTGTTGATGTCACGTACAGAGCTTCTGGCATCTGACTAAGGTGTTAGCTAAACAGTTTGCACACTGTAGGCATTTCTTGTACATGTTGTACCACGACAGTTTGACCTCTGTTAGAATAAAAAAGAGGACAAATCCAGCGCTGAACCGTCTACATCGTTTTAAAAAATAAATTTTCTTTATCTGCACATTTGGTTAGCTGCTACGTCCCTGCTAGCGCTGGCTAACGTTAGCAGGGAGCCACGACATCACTTTGTTGATCACTTGGTCTTACCTGGACTTCCCAACGCCGCTTTCCCCTATTATCAGTATCTTCAGCGTGGTTAGCACATCGTCTTCCATTCTCCCTTCACTGTAAGCTGTGTTACTCTCAATAAATCTCTAAAAGAGACTTGTTAAAGCAAAGCTGACTAACTTGCGTCCCTGTTTACAGCTCACAGCACAGATAATAATATGACAGCCCTTTGGTGAGACGTCTCACTCCAACCATTTCCGGTATGACTTGTCACTACTTCCGCTGGAGATCCTTACAGGATATCTTGGGAGAAGATTATGTAAGACAAAGGACGCAGTGTTGCAACATGTTGACGTCATGTGTTCATGCCATTTTATTAGTAGTGTATATTTACCACTAGACTCTTTAAATGGGGATTAAATTTTTCACACTCCGACACATTTGTTACTAATGTAATTTCAAAATCAACCATTTGAAATTCTTATGTCACTGACAGTCTGACAAGTCATAGTCCACTGATTGTGATTGGCAATTTTGACATTTCGAAAAGGCTCATTTCTTTACATGAGGTCTGTATGCATGTCACGCAATTCTACTTCTAGCACTCTGTTTACCAAAAAAGTATTGGTTATATATGAAAAATGTAGGTTCCTATGAATTTTCCACTTTTCAGTCATGTTCACCAGTACCACTGAACATGATTTTATTAATGTTTTAAAATTATTTCACCCTGCAAAACCAATCTTATTCTAAAGACAGGGAGGGTTTTTGGTAAGCTAACTGTACAAAACAATATGTGGTGTTTCCAAAGGCTCCATTTTTGGTCCTCTTATGGCAGGTCTATAACTAGCTCTACAATGGCAAAATTGTATGGTAATTAATTACACCTATGTACAATATCAAATACAATTTTATTTTATTTTTAGTCATTTTTTTAAAAATTTATTGGGCCCTTTTAGGGTTTACTGAATAGGAACAGTGACGACAGACAGGAAAGTGGGGAGAGATAAATGGAAGACATGAAGCAAAGAGCCATGGGTCAAACTGGAACCCAGGCCTACTGCTCTCCGGCTATATTGCATGTGGTCGAATGCTCACACCCGAGCTAAACCGGTGGCTATCACAAGCCAGCTTGCGGCTGATGGGATAATTCGAATTTTGGAAAACAATTCAAACTAACTGAAACGATACTGTGAACTTGGAAAACTAAACTCAAATAAAAATATAGAAGAAATATCAAACCTTTGTGAAACTAAACTGAATTGAAAATTTTTAAAAAAAAGAAAGAAATAAAATAAAATACAAAGAAATTAGAAAACACAATGACTCTTATACTTCTCAATCAACTCCCCAATTACTTTTGACTCTGAAATTTTGGGATTGTGCATAAAAATGTCCATAATTCCTAAACAGTTCATGCAAGCTGGAAAGCTGAAAGTCTGCGCTTCCATCACATGTTGATTTGACTGTTTCATTTACAATCCGCTCTGATGGTTTACACGTGCAAAATTAAACAAACTGAATTATCGTCCACAAACTTTATGGACCTAACAGTATTTACAGGCCCTTCCACAAGTGAAACACCCGAAAGAAAGAAAATACACTTTTTTTGTCCATTATTTAATAAATAAGTCATAAACAGCACTGTGGGAGAACATGATACTGAAATAAAAGGCACTTTGAAAATAATACTGTAAAGGCTTGAGTGTGGTATCTCAGAGGCATTTGGGTGTGGGAAACATTTCAGAGGTTCTTCATGTGACGTTTCAAAGACAGTTTCAGCCTCACAGTCTCAAAAACTTAAAACCAGCACGATCGGATCAAACGAGCGACTTCACCAGTTCACTGACAGGACATGCGTTTGGTGTACTTGACAAGAAGACAGCAAAGGACCTGAGAATGAGTGTTAAAGTTACTTCATTTACCATATACAATCATATCTCATTAGTTAAGCAGTAATTTGTTTTATAGTAATAAAACTCCATTGATTGTTCATTACCACCACATTTTCAAAATCTGAACAAGTGGTATACGTTCCCTTTAATTATGTTTGAATCACTAGATGTTATTAAGCTGCACTAAATATAATATATACTGCATAATAGACTGTGCAATAGCCTAATCTAAGTCGAATGCTCAACATTACTCAGTACTTCCTATTGCAGTTGTTTTCGATATATACACACCGGCATACTGTCCTGATATGGCCAAGAATTTACATATTAAACTCAGGCCCTGTCAGCAAACATACAGAAACTCACAGGAGGTCAGTGCAGACAGAGACAGACGAGTAGAGACAGACAGAAGCTGAAGGAGTGTTGTGCACATGTTATATTATCCATGGTGTCTACGCGGTGTTGCTAAAAAAAAAGCCAAGTCCTCTGCCTGTACCAGTCCAGCGGCAGGAGAATACGCAAATACGCAACTTAAAAGTATATACACATACTGTACATCTAAAATACAACAAATGCATAAAAATCATATCATCAAGTGTTAGTAAAAATAGTGATGCAGTGGGCAAATGTATACACTGTAATGATAAAGCAAATAGGAAAAAAAATGCACATAAATTCCTCCGCACGCTCCTGTCAGAACTCAAAGCTACGGTAAAGGCTGCGGCTGTCGGATACTTGATAGCAGAGCTGAACTGTGGAGCTAACATTTGCCTTCATATTTGGGATTGACCACAGTCGTCACGGCGCTTTTGTAGATTGGATTTTCACCCTGGAAAAGAAAAGTTGAAATTTGGTCAAATTCTAAAACTCAATTAAACCATGCACGTTTTTGTGTGTGTGTGTGTTATTCTTCCAAAAACACTGGTTATGATTAAACATACAACAACTTGGGATATTCACTGAATTTACATGTCAGTTTTGTTGTATCACGCTTAGCAAACAGACATGCTTTTGTGACCACATACTAAACACCAGAAGGTAACAATCACCAAGCAACTTTGCTTGTCACAGCCTGTTCATGCAGTCTTCATTAATCTACTCTTAATATAGCTGCAGAGTCTGTAGGTCTTTAAAAAGACAGGTGAGAGAGAGAGATCACAGCACACACATAAACAGCCCGTGCAGGGAAAACCAAGTGGAAAGGAAAAGAAATACAAACTTAAAGAACAGCAGCTTTACGTCCATAGTTTGGGTTCTGGAACTGATTGATGGGACTCTTGTATATGGGGTTCTCTTGCTATGGGTGCAGACGAGCACAGGACAGAGATGAACAAGGAAACAAAGAGTGACAGTACAGGAGAGAAAAAAATACAAAAGGCGAGATAAAATGAAAAAGCATGAATCAGGTGCGGTGACAGAAGAAAAGACAGCATGTGAAATAGAAGGAATTCAGCTGGAAGCTCTTATTAAGCAATGAGCCACCAAAGCATTTTTCCTAACACAGCTCATCAATTATTCACTCGTTCACTTGCAGTTTTTCTTGTCTTTTTGCTTTTGGTTAACCGGAAGGTGCTCAAGCATTTAATCCTCCCCTCCCTGTCTGGCAGTTTCCCACCTCTCAAATAAAAGGATAAAAAGAACTTGACATCAGATTAAAACATTTACAAAAAAACATGAAGGGCACCTGTGATGTTTATTTCCGTTGTCAATTGCACCTAAAGATCCGTACTGAATGTATTAAAGTGTTGTTGCAGCTTAAATACAACTGTATCATGTCAATATACACAATATATATATATATGAATAGATCATAACTGATGGTAGATACCTAAAAATTATAGGATGAAGATAAAAACAAATCAAACAAAGCATCTGGGTATGATATTTGACACAGACGTCTTCCTTTTATCTTGTCAGAGAGCAGGGTTACATGCACTCTTATTTTTCAAAATTAAAGGGATGTGGAGCTTTAGGCCACGCTGCCTGTGGGAATAAGAAAGACCCCAAAATGCAGAGCAACTTTACTGCTGCTGATTAGAGACATCTGCACCGTCAACCCCATTATTCACTGCAGGTTTGACAAACTCCTGCCACTAGATGGGGGAATATTACTGCACATGGAATTATGCTGAAATCCAGATTTTTGTTATATTGATATTGGCAGATGATGTGGAGGGAGCAGGGAGGGGAGGAGTTGTGGCTACTCCCCAGAAAAAGTCCAACTATGCTCAGAGTGCATAGCATTCCCAAAAAAGTCCACACTGTCTTCAACATTTTTCCCTCTTTATTTTGAGCTCCGCTCAAAAGCAAC
The DNA here is from genome assembly GCF_013358895.1 of Oreochromis aureus. NCBI lineage: Eukaryota > Metazoa > Chordata > Actinopteri > Cichliformes > Cichlidae > Oreochromis > Oreochromis aureus. The sequence continues at coordinate 7,766,054 of NC_052950.1, forward strand.
AAATACAGTCTGTGTGTGCAGCTGTGGGACGGTGGAGAGTGAGAACAAGACACTTCACAATGATTTCGAAAAGTCTGCAAATCTCATCCGTTGCTAAAAAACAACAAACGATCTTCGCAACTTAATTCTCTGACAGCGGCTGCTGTTGCTGAGCGGCCAACCGACACCTGTTTTCCACATTTAACTTACTAACCTCATCCAAAAAAACCAAAACCAAAACAATCAAAAACATTTATCCTGCTCGTCTTTCACAGAGCCACTTCCTGTTCCAGGCACTCACTGTGTCCCATTTGGCGTTCATCTTCTCCTTTTCAAACTTGGCGAACTCTCTTCTGTCGTGGATGATCATCAGCAGCTTCCAGATCAGCAGCAGGGCTAAGCCAATGAGGACAATGCCTGCGACCACGCCGGCCACAATGGGGATGATGTCAGGACCGGAGGGGCAGTCTGAAAAAGAGCAGGGTTCAGCAGGCAGCTTGAAATCACAGTGCAGCAATAAGACCATGGGAGTAACATTCCATCACATAGCTATATGTGAGTAAACAAAAGCTCTATTTTTGTAAGCCAACCACCATGGCCCTTGTAATTAGCTTTTTCTGTAACAGAAACCTTCCACACCCTGTTCCTGGTGAGCCCAGCCCTCTCCTTACCCAGCTTGTCGACCACATGGACTTCCCTTTCCGTGTCGTTGACAGCGTAGGTATAGTAGAACCAGCAGTCATTGGCATCCCTCTCCTTGCAGTGCATCACAGGGTAAGGGTAGTCATTGGGCTGCGGCAGCTTGTTCCTGTCCTTCACTGTAATCAGGTTAAAGTAGCTGCACTCCTCTTTGCATGTTTTCATCTTCTCACCGGTGCCAAATGCCCGGCACTGGACACACAGTCTGGAAAGGACAAGGAGTGTTGTTAGTAAACACTCAGTTAGATTTGCCATGTGACAACAAAAAAGAAACATTCATTTTAGCTCAGAACAACAAAATGACTGTATCTGATCATTTTTGACCAGTTGCTTTCAAAGCCTCAACATGTAACAAAAATGTTATTTTTTTGTTACATGTTGACACATTATTATTAGCAATGAATATATGACAGATCAGCTATTACTAGTTCTTATAAGCAGTGAATATGCAGTCAGATTTTACTCAAAGCTGATTTACGTACATGTACTTGCATAGTACAGAGACATTATGAGAGCGAAGCATGACACTTAAAGAGAAATGTTCAGCAGCTGAACAGGAACACACATGCCTATCACTCTATTATTTTAATGCATGCACACAGTAGAGGTTTGCAATAGATTCGGTGAGCATGCACTCACAGCAGTAGTAAAGCTGTAGCTGCACCAATCACTACAGTATCTTGTCAGCACTCTGGATTGAGCCTTTAATTACGTTGTGATGCCTTGTGATTTATAAGTATGTTTTTTTAAACATCAGACATATTTCGCTTTTCTATAGTAAATAAAATATGGGTTTACGAGACTTGCAAATCATTGCATGCTGGTTTTATTTACATTTTACACAACTTACCATCTATGAAATATATGCAAAACCAGAAATATTTCTACACATCAGACTTACTTGTGTTCAGCGCAGACTCCTGGACAGGTAGGGCAGGTTTCACATGTGGGACCCTGGAACTTGGGGTCTGTGCACTTGCAAACGCCACACTCACATCTTCCTCTGCCGTTACAGATCTGCTTGTTGGTGGCCAAACATGTGCTGTTGTCCAGAGAACAGTCACAGGCTCTACCGCTCCACATGGGGTCGCAGATACACTCCCTGCACACACAGCGTCCATTCCCTAAGGAAAAAAGTTAAAAAAGGAAAATTGTGATTAAATACTGTAAATGGCCTAAACACCTAAATGAAGCCACAGATATAATCTGTAGCACTGACACACTCACCTCCACACAGTTTGTTTCCAGAGCGGTCACAGTTGAAGTTGTCGCACTCGCAGAACTGGCCACTGTACCTCTCCTCTGGGTTGGGTCTCTTCTTGCACTCGCATGTGCCACACACGCATTCTCCGTTGTTGCTGCAGATGTCTGTGCTGTTGTCTTTACGGCAGGTCTGATCCATGTCGTCTGTAGCCATGTCGTTGCTACTGCATTCGCAATTTCTACCCACACGGCCTTCGAAACACCTGAGACAATAGAGAGGAAGCTGGGATTCATTTTTAAAGAAGTCCAAGTACATGCGAAGGCGAGAAGTGAACGATGGCATTTTTCAGCAAAATATCTTTTGGCTTACCGGCACGCTCCACACTCAAAGGTCCCATTTAAGGAGCACTTTTCGCTTTTTTTAACAACATCGTTATTCTGGCATTGACAGTCACAGATGAAGTTGAGGATAATCTCCACCTCCTCTGTGAATCCCAGCGGCTTTATCTTGATGGTCTCGCTCTTGCCGTCATTTGGACAGCCCTTAGATGTCACAGTGATGTTAAAGTTGACCTGAATGGTGGAATAAGAAAAAAAGCCTAAATGAGAGAAGAATGGTGTGAAAACCGAAATAGAAAATATGAACTTTGAACTGCAACAAAAAGAAGTCAGTCTGTATTTCCCACCTCATCTCCAATTGAGATATTGGAGCACTTTCGTCCATCGTCCTTGTCGTTAACCACTCCGTTCTTACACTGCGATTTGTATTCTATCTCCACTCCCTCTGGGAGCTTGCTGTTGTCTAGAATAACTTCAGATGAGAGAGACTGCCAAAAACCAAAAACATAACAACATGAAGGTTTTTTTCCTGCTTTGGAATGTCATCTGGTAGCTTTGTTTTGACAGAGTACAATACACAAAGGCAAAGCTGTAGGTTAAATGAGAATACAAGTACAAAAAAGGCTTTGAATGTTCCAGCTCGGTAATCGCTACAAGATTTTAACAGAGTTCATATGAGGAAATGATAACTTGATCAAAGTTTTTTAACATTATGCTTACAGAAAAAAATCTCAACAATGTACTTACATTGTAAGCGTCTATGATGAGGTTGATTACATTGCTGGAGTTGGCAGACAGCGTACCCACTGCAGACTTTGGTATCAGATTTTTCAGTTCCTGTGGAGGAAGAGGGATGTTCAGAGCAAAACTTCAGAAATCTATTAATCTCGTGGCCTCAGAAAGAGGCACAGGTTGTTTCAGCTTACACTACAGCCCCCAAAAATAATGCTTTAACCATTTTATTGCAGATTCTGATCACACAAATTTCAACTATTGCTTTGATGGGTGTTCACACTTTGAAAGGTGGGCTGACTTGCAGAGCTAACGGCAGACTGGCCTGAAAAGCAACAGCTTGTCAGCAAGAAATAATGAGAACTTCAAGGGGATAGTAGTATTAACTTAGCAGATGGCCAAGCTTTTTGCAGATGTTTTTGTTGCACTGGACAAACACATGCATGCTTAAAAAATGACAATGAAGAAAGACGTGAATGAGTATCACAGGGATAACAAGAAGAAGAACTAACTTGGTACACAGGCTGAAACTCCTCTGTGACTGCAAAGATAGTCTGAATGTTGTTGTCGCTTAGCTTCTGGACCAGGTGAGCAATTGAGGGATAATCCTTAAAAAGACCAAGGAAGAGGAAAAGGCATATTTTACAAAATCAACACAGCTAACCTGTACAAAACAGTCAAAGCACAAAGGAACTGCTTACATAATAGTGGCTCATTGTGTACACATTGTCCTCCAAGTGACATTTTCCATCATTAGGCAGTACAATGCCTCCCAGTTTGCCATCTCCAGCAAAGTGGAAACCGGCATCAGTGGAGAACACCAGCAGACGCGTAACATTCCTCCAGCCAATTTCCTTCTGATAAATAAAAAAGAAAATACATTAAGAAATTACCTGAACAGTATGTGACACATGAACTTTTGACTACATCCACAAATCTCCTTGTAAACACCAAGCACTCTTAAAATACCTTTTCACACTACATCTAAACACTTTTACTGGCACCATATCCCTCCAAGCAAGCCCCATAACGATGGGAAAATTACTTGAGAGTGAAAATTTCCTACAGGATCACTTTACTTTTCTTGGTGCTTACCCTGCAAACAGCCACTTGCATGATGGCGTCAAAGCCCCCCTCTGGAGAGTCCAGGTTTCCTGAGATTTGCTGCTTGCCCACCAGAGAGTTGAACATATTGCCGTCGCTGGTCAGACTCAAGACATTCTTGTAGCTGAAGGGGCTGGTGCAGTTCTGGTCCCCCGTGCACGGGTTTAGCAGCTTGGACGGAGTGGTGCTGATGTACGGCATGACCGTCTTCTCCACAAACGAACCAAAACCTGCAAAATAAATTTTGGAGCTAAACTAGATGCTTGTTTTTAAATGAGAAGTATTGAAAAGAACTTCATCCGACCTCAAAATTGCTTTAATAGTATCCCTCTAAACTGTTTGTTTTATCTATTTATTTTTATAATTTTGAGGGGGGCTACAAATGTATATTTGTTCAGTTATAAAAGTCTTTCTTTACTTGTGTAATTACATTTTATGACTACAGTGAGAAAATTAAACAGGTGTTATTGATAATCCTCACCTATATGAAAGTCACTGGTGATCTTTTTCATCTCCAACATGAGACTGGTTCCCAGGTTCTTGACATTCTCCAGATCATCCTTCATTGAGTAGGACAGGTCCATCAAGTAGTACAGGTCAATGGGATAATCTTCAGCTCGTTTGAACTTCAAGTCAAAAGACTGGGGCTGACCTACATAAAGGGACCGCATTTAAAGTTTAAATAAAACTGACGTTGCTCCAGCCTGGATGCACTTCCAGTGACATTATAAAATGTGTTCTCACCAGATCGAAGGTTCAGTCTGAGTTTCTGGGGCTGGATCTGAGTGATTTCCTCTGGCTTTGGTTTATTGGTTTCGACCCCAGTAACCTTTTTGCGATTGGTCACAGGCTTGTTTGTGATGATCGACTTCTTGCCGATTGGATTCTGAATTTGAGAATCATTACAGCCCCTTTCTTTCAGAGACTCTACCTCATCACAACGGGTTGACAAGGCTTCACCCTGTTTGAGGAAGTCCTAAGAGCAGCAGCACAGAGAAAATTAAAGGAGCAGTCTGTCAGTTTAACAAGTGAAAATCTGTTCATATGTAGGCATCTTTGTTATGTGTAAACAAAGATGTTCTACAAAGCACAACAAGCCAGATGATTACTTTGGAGGAATCTCAGCTAGAGAGTGGAGACTAGAAAATTATAACAAAGACTACAGCCTACCCTGCGCTCCTAGGTAGGAGCAGTCTTTGTAAATTGGGTGAGTGTAAAATACTGGCTTCTTGCTCCTCTGTATATCATTGATATAAAAGATTGCTAAAAATGCCACCCTTCTCTTTGGGAATTGACGAATCTATCAATGTTTCAAAGATAACAAAGAGTATAAGCCTAAGATAAAACATCAAACTGGCTTCCTCGGCAGTGAAAACAGCTGACCACTTCAGTTCACGTACTTCCTGTTCACACCAGCCACATTTGGCTCCAGCCTGGATGCATTCCCCACAGTGTTTGGCATTGGCACTGATGCACTCGTTCCCCTCTAGATGGAAAACAAAGAGAGAAGAGAGAGCAGAGTCAGAGGGAGGAGAGGTATAGCGCAGTCGCTGCAAAGTAAGCAGTCCTGTTAAGCCCCCGCCCGCAAGCTTACAAATCGGTTCCTCTGAAACACTCCGCGACTCAATGGTAATGGGAGACACAGACGGATAATTCCATTTTTTCCATTATCCTCTATGCTGAAGTGGAGCTCTGCTCAGCGACATCATTAACCCTCCCTCGCCACAGTGGGACTCATCAAAATGAACTGCATGTTTACTATACGAGCTGACATCAACAAAGTGATGTAATCGGGACAAATGAAGGATGCTACGGAAATAGCATGAGTAAAATCTTACCTTTCTGAGGATTACAGTAGCAAAAGACTCCTAACAACAGAGATATCAAGATCACCTTCAGGTCCATCTGAGAAACAGACAAGGGGAAAAAATATATATATCGAGGTGTTGTGGTCTCGACACAAACAGAGCGACTGCTGTTTTGAAAAGCACAATGCCATTTGACTGTGCCTTTAATTACAATAACAGGATCTGGTGTGCTTGGTGGCCTGAGTGTCTGAATTAATAATATCCACGGATAAAAAGGTCCACAAGAGTGGGAACGAGTGTCCAAGAGATGACAGATTAAACCTGTAAATAGCTTGGTTATAACTGGAGGTAATAAATTATCCCGTTATAGCGTGCTTGGCTATTCTAAGATGGTCATAGGGTAACAGGCTGCTCATTTAAATCAAACCACTTTCACTCACGCACGCACACACACACAAGATTACATCAACTCATCCTTAGCTTGGACTGTACCTAATATTTCTCTCCCACAATTCCTTTTACTGTAAATAGCATCAGCTCCCTAGAGTCATCCCCTCTGTCGTCGTGTACATTGATCCCTGTCTGACTGCAGGCCGTTTGGTCAGCCTGGCTAGTTGCTGTTTGTGGACACATTTTATCACAGATAGCTCAAAGTTGCTAAAATGCTCAACAACTTATTTTAGCAACAACAATGCTAATGCACAAATATGTAGGCACGAGCTCCTAGTCTGGCTAAAAACAGCTGAATTCGAGTTTACAGGCTTTACTTTTATGTATTTTACTGTTTATGTTTTTTTTTACTGTTTTCACAGTGTTTCTTTTTTATCTCTCTGTGTCACTATAAATTCTGCATAACCGCTGCAGCCTCAAAAGATATAGTTAGTGCTGACATTCTTTAAGATTCGCAGCACCTCTTACTGGCAGACCTACTCAGCCGCAGCTGAGAAGGCTCCTCCACAGAACTGCCAACCAACCACCAGCCAGCAAAGGATCAGATCATGTTGAATCTAAAACATGTGGAAGGTATACCCAACACTCCATCTGACCATAAAATACAAACTGATGGAGAGTCATTACTAAAATATTCTCAGAATCTAGAAGTCTACCACACTACACGTCAAGGATCCACATTAGAGACTGACAGACAGTGGTAAAGTCACAAAACTTTGATTTTAACTTATTTAGACTACTGGCTGCTGCTGGCTATTCATGAAGGTTGCAATAAAAGACTGCATTCCCTCACACTGTGCTAAAGGAAGCTCTAACGTTCAGTGTTCACTGTGTTGATTGATGCATTCCTAAGCACTTGTGTGAATGTGTGTGTGCGAGTCCGTTTATCCAGACACAGAGGGGTAGACAGCCTGTCTACAGCCCCCCAGATTAGATCAGCTGGCTTGGCACTGCTGGGCATGGGCAGCGTGTTCTGGTTAGTGTTGGAGCTAGACATTTAACAGAATAAAAAGATCCCATAGCATCTTCTATGGTAGAATACAGATCTATGACCCCAGCTTTAAATGTTGCGAATGATTGGTTTATGTGTAGTCAGGATACAAGGTAAAGAAGTGACTCGGGTGAAAATCATGATCTTAAAATTAAAGAGGTTCACAATCCTCTTCTAAAAAACAGATATTTCTGTGTATGTTTCTTGTTTGCAGTTAGTAAGATAAAAACAATGGCAATAAGACTCTTTTCAGGTGTCAAGTTAGAAAAATAACCATGCTGTCTTCAATCCCATGAAGCTTTGCAGCTGCACAGAGGAATTTTTAGTAAATAACTACAGTACGATATAGAGCTGAAGACTGAGAGCAACCCAAGGAAGGTTCAGCAACAGAAGGTCATCCAGAAACGTCAGACTTCTAAATCAACTAAATAACTTATCAACATTTCCAGGTGCTTTTCCTCACACACTGTTATATGTTTTAGTAAAATAAAAAGGTTGAAAAACTATCACTTCGAAAACAAAAACCCACCACTGACAAGGTATGACATACTTGGTGGAAAGTTGTTTATTATACCAAGCATGAATGTTTAAACTCAACTGTAAATTGTCTGTTTGCATTTCATAAATGCAATTTATCAGGGCTTGCAAAATTTCAAAATCCCTGGTAGCCCTTCAGGCAGGGAGTCTTCAGTTTTTGGTAGCCCGAATAAAAAAGAGAGCAAGTTTTTGATTGATGTTTTGTTTCCTGTTTTGTTTCCTTTACAATATTATACATTAAAGTATAATATTGTAAAGGAAACAAAATATTAATCAAAAAATTGTTGAAACACAAATTACAACATTGTATAAAAATTACAATCATCAACTCAAATACTTGGTTCGAATTGAACAGAAATTTCTATGAACTTGTAAGAACTGTGTAGAACATGAATCAGTCTGTGTCAGGTCCTGAATCTGAAATTTCCACTGAAGTCACGGGTAAGAGATAAGTGGAACCAAGATCGAGGCCATTTGCTTTTTGAAGTTTGCAAAGACTGCTAAATTTTGCCAATGGTAGTTCACTCTTTGCAACATAGTACGCTGTTCTAAACAGATTTTTCAGGTTTATTTTTGGTATGTTCTTTGCAATTGGTGTTTGTTCTGGGAAAGATATTGCAGACTGAGCAATAATGCATTTCTTGCATTTCTCATGAGTTCTAATGGGGGTCTTTCTTAAAATTACTGGTCCCAGTAACAAAGGCGCTTGTCGACTCAGAAATCGAGGGAAAACCAACAACACACCCGGCAGAACATTATGTTATTTACAGTGGTGCAGGTGCGCATTCGCTGTCAAAATAAAAGACGTGCACCAGATAAGAAGTTGCAACGCGTGTTTGTGTACATATAAAAGGCACAGTTTTTGTCCGCTAGAGTGGGATTTTCACAGCATATTCTGCACCACATCTCTGTGCGTTCATCATTTGTTTGAAGCCAGCTCACCTCCTGCAACCACTTTTCCGAGAATATGCGCTTCTTTTGCGGTTCGGACTCCTTCTGACATTTCTTTGGAGGTGGAGGAACACAAAAGTAATTGCTTAAAGGAGCTTGCTGCTTCGACATCTTTAAGAGTTCTAAACAAATGTCTGTCCTCCTCCAGAAAATCTTATGTACGCAAACGTGCGTTGCAACTTCTTATCTGGTGCATGTCTTTTATTTTGACAGCAAATGCGCACCTGCGGACCACTTATGTGCACCCCTGGTTATTTAGCTCGTCATATTCCAGCCACAGAAATTCTTTTGTCCATGAAACCACAAAAGCTGCACTTTCTTTTTGCCTCATAGTCTGATTTGTCATAACTTTTCCGTTTTGTGGTAGGCTTTTCTTTGGCTGTCACTTCTTCACCCTGACCTGTCTTATTTGGCTCAGCAGAACTAAAATATATATCCTGCTGCTTTTACACACGCACTCACATAACGGTCAGCGATTCTCTGCGCAATCAACCTCTCACATGTTTAAGCTTGCTGCGGGAGATTTCATTTGTCAGGTTTGAATAGTAAGCTAATGAGTGATAAGACAATGTCAGAGGAACTGGTGCGCAATTAATCGTCACTCACCAATCAGTACTGCCGCTCTCTACACACCGTTCGCGTGAAAGTGAAAGCAAAAAACAAGCGCAAATTCAAACGCGATTTCAATATGTCACATATTGACAGTGGCTCACCGATGCCAATGACATATTTACCCAGCTACATTTCCGAAAGAATGCAAAAGCACTGACATATATTTTTTCTTCCTATGATAGCCCGACGGGCAGGGCTGAGATAGATTTTGGTAGCCCGACTGGAAAAATCGCTAGCCCCGGGACGTCGGGCTAGCGATTTTGCGAGCCCTGTTTATGCAATTCATAAATTATAAAATTCAGCGTAGAATGCAATCTGACCAATTTATCAGCTGATATTAGCCATCTGGTCTATTGGTGTCTGCATGTGTAACTGCTGATAAATGAAAATTTAACAGGTAAAGAAATGGGAGAGACACCCTTCAACTACTCTTTACTTTTCTTGCTGGCAGTCAGCTGATCCAAGCAGAGATGAGCAGAGTAAATATAAGAAAACAAAAAAACTACACAACATTTTTTTAAGGAAATGGTTGTGTTTCATGGGTCTGAAAGCAGCCAAGATGGAAAGATGACAGAGCATTTGCAGCTGCTGCCCCATATTTGCGGAATCACAAATTCCGGCATAAAAAGATAAATAAAAATGTCCTTGCACAGTTATAGTGTATAAAATCTCACAGCTAGATGACAGTAAGTTGCAGTAAGACTGTAGTCAAGTGAAATCTGTTTTCTTACCCCTCCCATTTCAAGTGCATAATCCTGCCTACGTTGACTGCTGTAGCACAAACAACTCTGGCCACTGTTAATCTGTAGAGAGTGTAGGCTGTCCGTCTACAGTACATCTCAGCTTGTATCCATGTCTAATAACTGGAGGCTGTAAAATTTTATGAAAGGAGTTTGGTATGAGTCGATGAATCAGCAAAGCTAACTTCTGTCCAATGACAGCGATGCTGAGGTGCATTGTTGAGTATATCCTGAACCTTTCCTGTCAGTAAGCCAAAGTTACTGAAACTGTCTTTGAAGTGGAAATTATATTGTTGGTTTCAGACACTTTCGGACAAAACTCAAACAAAATGAAATTGTTTATGAAAGGGAAAATGCTATTTCTAGGTCACAGCTAACATTAGCTGGCATAATGTTAGCGCAGTGGTTCCCAAACTTTTTTTGTTAGGCCTCCCTTTGTTTTATAATAAAATGCCCCCCCCCGCCGCTCCCTCCGCAAAAACACATCCACCAAGCGTAAAATAAATGGTTTGTTTTTTCTGTTTTTTAAAAGAGGTTGTGGTTTTACACACACCCATATGGCTGTATGTGTAAAACCACTGCCTCTTTTCAAAAAATGTCTCTCTGTGCAAAATGGGTTTAAAAACATAGACAACTGTGGGATACTGTTTGTCCGTGATTTACCACGGAAATAAATTGTGGCAGGATCAGTGTTGTGCCACCAACAAAATTTGTTCCCCCTGCATCGCGAGCATTTGCTGGGCACAAAGTGAGGATCCAGTTTACTCCGCCTCCATTACAGACAATTAGACCTGGAAGTAGTGATGTTTTAGTTTTGTGAAAAAGTGAAAAATGAATGTCATCACCATTCAGTTTGAGGGTTACAACAGAAAATTATATATTTATTGTTCTCACGTGGTACCGGACGGGATTATTTTAACAAACGAAGGACATTTTGCCTGATAATTATTTTTATCCTCCTGTAACTTGACTGTATAAAGAGGTAAAACCTCCAAACTTTTCAGGAGTAGGTAGTTGATATATGAAGTGTTTGTGAATTAAAAATCCAAAATGTGGGACACTGTTTGTCCATGATTTGGAGAGCCCAGTGTGTGTTCGAGACGCAGGGGAAACGAATTCTGTCAGGGATACCTACCTTGGAATGACAGCTGTTGTGCAGGTGAAGCCAAAGGCAAGATATGCTTCATCCTATGTTGTAGTCTTTGGCTTGGAAGGAAGTTGGTTTGGAAGCATATTTGGCGATGCTTCAACCTCTGCTTTGCATTTATCTGGGAGCCCCGTCAAAAAACTTGTCCATTATGCTAGTAGTGTCCAAGCATTCTTTTTTATTTTAAATTCATACCACCCCCCCACCCCCTAGTAAGTAGAGTATATTTATAAAACTGTGTTTATAAATATACTCTACTTACTAGGATATCTGAATATCAGATTTTTAAATCACAACATATTGGTATTGGTCTTAAAAATCTTATAATAGTCAGGTGCTGCTACAGGATGAGAAACAACACAGTTAGGCTGTAAGAAGAAACCAAATCATATTTTTGTAATTAATAAAATTGCTTGAGAATTACTATTACTATTCACTCAGATATGTTTTAATATGGTGAAATGTAAAAAGCATGCCTACAAGAACAGAAGCTGTGCAACTAAACGGCAGCACATATTATTATTTATAAGTTCCTAGGAAACCAGGCTTTTAACACCTGTCGTTATCCTGCACCGGTGTGTGGGAGAACTGGTTCCAGGCACCAGGATGCTGGAACCAGGATTTTATGAACATGCAAACTAATGCTAAGAATACGTTATCATCTATAATTCTCTTTGCGCTAACTTTGCAGAATTCATGAGGTTTGAAAAGAGCGTGCACCTAGAAGTATGCTTTCACAAACAACCTGGTAATTTTTACTGTGAAAAATATATGAATCAAACTTGGTAATGTGTTATTACATAACAAATGTAATGACACGTGTGCTCTAATGTGTGTGTGTAGATGAAAAGGGTAATATAGATAAATTCCCTGACTACAGCAGAAAGACCAGTTACTTTAACTCCCTGTCTCTCCCCTACTCAGACGTCTGCATACATACATGGATATTTTACTCTTCACGCACACCTGAACTGTGACTAATGGCAGCCCAGTGTTTCGTAGGCTTCTGAAGGCTCAATCGGTTGGCAAGAGAAAGTGATGTATGGCAGACGCTGTGGTGCGTGACTAAAACGGGCTGAGGCATTCCAGAGAGACTGGACATTGCCTGACCAGGATAGTAACCCATAACACTGTTACTGCACTTTGGGGAAATGTGAGCTGTTGTGACACCCAAGATGCATAAACACTTACTTATCAACAACCCGATTGCAAACCTACTTTTTCCATTTTTCCACGACTGTTCTCATCTGCGCATATTCCTTATGACATGTTTTTTTTTTCTTTTTTACATCAAGTTAACAGATATTAGCTTGGTGGTGGTGGGGGGGGGTGAAATCTGTGGTGCAGAAATTAATTGAGCTGCTTTAAAAGACTGGATTTACTTCCCTTCAAGCTGAGCTGCATTTGCAAGTACTTAGGACTACTTACTTCAGCAAGCACCGCCATGAATAATGACCAGTGGAGTCAAGGGAGAGAAACAGGGAGACACGGTAAACCATACAGTGGAGCTGCAAAGAACTGGTTGCAGCTCAGAGTCACAGCTCTCTTTGTGGCTAAAGGCCGGGTGCTTGGTTCCCTCAGAAAGACTGTTCTTCTAAGTCTGTGAAAAGAGGGAATGGAAAAGAAGGAAAAACAGGAAAGGGCGGTCCACAGCTCAAAGGGAAAAGGGTAGCCTCAAGTCCAAAGGAAAGGATCTCCGAGACTTTGCTTCTGCTCATTTATCTCCTAATCCTCTCTCCTCCATTTGCACTTTTACTGTACTACCTTTTTGTACTGTAAAATGAGCATTTCTAACTTTAATTGGTAATGACAATTACGTGACTATAAACAGGTCTTCACAGCTTAAGACTGATACACTTCATAGACACCGAAGGCTTGGAGTTTTTAGTTGATATTTAATTCCAGCATTCCAACATGTGTTCATTTTCCAGAGTTGCCTGTGGCATATCTTTGGCATCCTATACTCCCATCCCTCCCATTTTCTCTCCCTCATTTCCCTAACGCACTCCCTTGCGCTGCCTCCCTCCTCCCTCATATCCCCCGCACAATCGCTCAGTTCACTCCCTCCGCTGTGAGCGGAGCCAAGCCGGTGGCCCCTTTGACTCCACATACCCTTCAAACACAGCGGAGTGGGGAACATGTCTGAGCTCTGAGACGTACAAGCCGCCGGACAGAACTGAAGGAGAATACCAAACAGTGTCTGCCTGTGTCTCTATCCACCCCCACCATCATCCGGAGGACCCTCTCACAGCAGACAAAAGTAATGAATCAGGCTGCCCTCTGAGACCACGAGGATCTGATCCTTAAAGTGCTCCCACTCACCATCCAATTTTTTGCTTAAAAGGGCCTCTGTGCGCTAAATAATACTAATGAGACAAAAAATGATATTTTTAATCTTTTGGTGCTTCTTTGTTTCAAGGGGATTGATATGTGCAGACAATCCAATTTAGTAGTCGATGTGAAGTTTTGAACAAAAGAAAAGAGTAAAGCACTCCAGGTGACAGCGGCTGAGAAATGTCATAGTTTCCACGTTACATCAGCATGTTAGTTCTGTGCGATTCCTCAAGAGAAACAGCTTCCAGAAATGGAAAAAACACTAAAAATAACTGGCCCGAAGAGTGAGGCTGAAAGGCATGAGACGGGATGAGCAGTGAGTTTTCCTTCAGTCTGCCACCCATTATTTTTAGTCTAAAAAACATACAGTCAATATTCAGCTTCCATTTCTGTTTTCCCATTGCGAGAAAATGATCCAGGGGTTCTAAGAGCGGCTAACAAGTTTTTCATTGATTATGGGTAAAATATGTAATATAAAATGCATACTGAATATTCAACTAGGAAGCTGACAGAAGAAACAATTACCCAGTAACTGTAACAGAAAAACTGTAGCAGCATAATAGTGATGAGCAGATTTGCTAAGATCCTGACCTATAATGGCCAGTATTAGCTATTTGACAATAATTTCTTTCTACATTTATAAATTAAGAGATTAAAATGGTAAAGAAGACACAAGAGAAAAACACCCCGCAACCATGTTATTGATGCTGCATAGTTTGTCTCTGCAGCTTCCCTGTTGGGAGCACATTTGAAACACATTGACAAGCAGCATCTGATACAAGCAGAGTCAGGCATAGCCTGAAGAGAGTACATGAGTAATCCACCTATTGTGACTAAAAAACAATATTAAACTTTATTATCATACTCACTAAGTGAGACAGCATCAGCTGATATATCTGATTTTTAAATCGCCAGATATTAGTATTGGTATCGGACTTATAAGTATAAGTCGGGTTCCTTTACTTATTAATTCAAAGCCGTTTGTAGCTAAAAGTAGTCCATATCTCAGCAACAGTCACTGAATTCCATTTAAATTAGCTAGCTTTAAATGCTAGTGAAATGCACTAATGTGATTTGTATAAGATAGAGAGCACATGATTTCAAAAACCTTAACAGTTACAGGCAGTGGCATTTTAGTCATCTTTTTTAGTAAGTAAATGAGAAAAAAATGTGTATTTATGCACTTTCTGCTTCACTGCAAACCCAACCTTGAATTTGTTTTTGCCATTACAACCCTAGCGTCTTTAAAAAAGTGTGCTGTCACTCCTGATGCTTAAAGCAGCAATATGCCATTATATAAGAACAGCTGCTGACATTTTAGCTGTTAAAGGTGATAACTCATTTACATAATACCGGTAGAAGCAGTCTAGCTGTTTTCTTAATCAGGAATCCTGTTAAAATGTGTTTCAGGCAATGTCAAAATTTTCCAGAATAGTTCCCTGAGAGACCTGTAATTATGCACAGTGTGATAGTTTAATAGAGTAATAAGGATAATAGCTACAGCCTAAAAAACCAGTTTTATCAGTGGTTCGACAGAGAGCCTGTTGCTGGCCTTGAAAATTCTGCTGCAGCTTTTCACACAAAACACTTAGCCACGCATGCTCTCTTGAGCCCTGCCAACATTCTCCTTGTGTGTGACAGAGGCTAAAGATATACTTCTGAGAAGGGATATTGCCTTTGAAGGACTTTTCCACTCAGATAATCTATAACACTTTCATATGACTGGTTTCTTTTTTTCTAAAAAGAAAAATGCACATCAAACTGGGTTTGTATCTCATCACATCACATCCTCGCATAGTAGCTAAGTAGAAACAATCGAAACCCTGCCACAACCTTTGGTGGAGGGCCAAGACCATATCGCTATTCAGGGCTCTATCCCTGTGTTGAAAATAGCTGTGCAATGCTAACGTTATTTTGGACTCGTCCTCCCTGCCTGGCCTCTCCAATCTCTCTTTGGTTTGACACAAAGTTAAATCACAAATCTCCCTCGAGCCTACAAACATATAACCAATTTACTACTTGTTTGTGTAGAAATAACGACACACTTTACTCTGTAGCATTCTTGAAAAAAATTGCTGTTGAAGTAAGGCAGATTTGTTTGACAGAAGACAAGCTTTGCTTAGTTTTAAGGAGCCATCTGTTTTACCATTTACAGCAATCCTATAAAAGCAGAGTGAGACAAGGCAAGAGGGTCCAGTTTTCACCACTACCAACCACCAGTCTAAACTGTACGATGGTTTTGGAAATCTTGTGGGGTTATCTTGCTGTGACAGTGTGAGCCTTGGGCTCAGTCTGTGGAGCTGGGAGCAGCTGTACAATAAGCCCTTCCAAACTCCCTGTCTTTGCTAACTCTGTCCTTCCTGCTCTAAAACACAGGAAGCTGAAGAACGTACAGGAAGCCTGCATCAATATGCCTGGAAACCAGTCAGGCATCTCCTTCTTGAACCCATGAAAATGACATATATGGATGTTCAGTGGGAAAAGGGAGAGCGAGAGCCAGGAAAAAGCTACTTTACTACAAAGAGGTGAAAGTGTTGTGATCTGCCAGAACAGCAGCTTATTGACTTTCTGAATGAAGCGTGTCTGATCTAAACCTAAACCAGGTCATCACTGTAATCGGAACTGTGCGAGAAGCTAAACAAACTTGGAAACTGCTTTAAACAACAGCAGCACTGGAGCCAAAGGGAGCGATTGGAAATTAACTGACAGCTGAAGCATTTTTTAATTCTACAAAAATCAGAGCAGAACCTGGGCTGACAGCAGCCTGCAGTCTCCCATAAATATTTGCAGCTGTGAAATGATTAATGAATTGTCTGTTGGGATGGAGACAGGAATAAACATTATTTCTCCAGTACAGTCAGTATTCTGGGGAACTGCATTGTCTAGAAATAGGTCCATTTCTGCACTAGATGTGAAAATTGCAGCATTTCCAAGAGATTAACATTCTCTTTGTTACAGAAAAGGGACCAACATTGCCAGCTGCAGTCAAAGAAGGTGGTGCTAGAGTATGTCTGGCTATACCAAGAGATCCTCTCTGGGGAAGCAGCTGGGTGATATCAAGGACTCACACAACAGCATGTTAGTTCTGGAGGGATGAAGCTAGTTGACTGTCAGTTTCTTACTTGCAATACAAGAGTGAGGCAGTTATCCAGTAGTAAATCAATCACAGATGATGTCATTCTCTCAGACAGATTGAAAAAAAGTAAAGTTTTGTTGATCCTGTTCATCTGGACATTCAGCCGCTGTTTAGGTATTTTAATCAAGGCTATGAATGTAGACTACATAGTGGCAATCAAAGAGAACACACTCAAAGGGAAGAAACTACAGTGCCAGCGATCTGAGATTACATGTTTTTTCACAGATATGTGGATGGACATACATAATAAAGAAACTCTGACATTTGGTTTCACTGCATGAGGCCACCCATGGACACCTCAACTGTTTTTCTATGGAGAGCCTGCTTGAAACCACAGCTCATTAAAGACACTCAGATGTTTTTCATTAGAGCTTCATACTTTACACTATAAGTGAAGGACCTCCCCTTCTGCTTCCAGGAGAGACTGGAACAGTAAACATTTCACAGCTCAAATTGTTCCTGTTTTATGTGTTCATGCATACATGTGATTTAGACAGAACCATGGGGAGAGATTATTGCTCAAAAGAGGACTTGAGCATGAAGACAGATTGTGATGTCAGCAGTTTAACTATTTAATTACTGTAGCTAAGAGCCTGTAAAAACCTCTGTATATAATACATTTAATAGATGTTACCCATTGTATTATAATGTAACAGAATGCTCCCCCTAAATATCTCCTACAGCTGTGGTAGAAAAAAGTAGAATCTCTTTTAATTTTAAGGTTTTATGTTAAACGTTTCTTTTGGCTTCTTCCTTATTCACAATGGATCACCACTAGTGCTGGGCGATATGGAAAAAATATTTATCACGATATGAATTATTTTATATCACGATAATGATATATATCACGATATACCACCTGACCTGTGGTCATCTGGAAAGTATGCAGTCTGTAAACAGCGAGTGGAGAGGGTGCAGTCTTTGTTTTGAGTTATCGTAAAGCATGTCGCAAATCCGGGTGCACGTAAAGCAGCACCATGTCGCAAAACCACAAGACGGAGTTTCTTTGCGAAAAATATCATTTTTTTATACTTTTAACTTTATGCAAGAGAAAATAGAGCCAGAGCTTATCTTTATATTTTACATGCTGCAGTGCCATTTGTGGGAGCATTTCAAGTTGCTATACATCAATACAACCGTTATAGCCCAAATTTTAATAATATGTATGCATTAAGTCCATAGTAACTACATAAATTGCAAAAAAGTGCAATAAACTACCAAAAACCTGAAAATCGTTATTTTTTTTTTTTTTACATACATTTATAGTTAGAGAAATTTAAGAGGCTTATCCCTCAAAACTGTAAATACAAAAAAGTTGCACAAAACAGTTTCTAACCACGAGAAATTTATTTTGAGTGTCTCCATAGTTTTTTGTCTTGATGCATTCTCAATCATCCAGGAAAGTAAATCTCCAAAAGTTGAATCTGTTCATCTGGACGTAGCGTTTTGTGGGAGAAACGTTTCGTCACTCATCCAAGTGACTTCTTCAGAATCGAGGAGGGGGCCTAAGGGTACATCTTTCGCCATCTTACAATGCTGTGATTGCAGCCAATCCCCAACTCTCTGTGAATGGTACTCATGGCCATTGATCAGTGTTCTTTGATCAGTGGGTTTTGGTCAGTGATTGTTGATCAATGGTCATGGGAATTTGCAATATGATTAAGGAACTGACCTCACAGCCCATTGTTCCTTCAGTGGGCTGGTTTCAGTCATTATGCAATGTACTGTTTATAAGGTTTGGGGAAACCTGCAGTCAGCTGAGACTGAAGAAGTCACTTGGATGAGTGACGAAACGTTTCTCCCACAAAACGCTACGTCCAGATGAACAGATTCAACTTTTGGAGATCTCCATAGTTTTATTTTTGAGATACACTAATTTTTATATACTGCAGGAAAAATGAAAATAAATATTATATTGCAAATTTGCAAAAAAACAGCATGTGAATCAAAATAAACTATTTCCAACAGTGTAATTTGACTTCTAAGCATCCCAGAAACGATACAGAAAAGCATAAAGTCAAACATGACTTTTAAAACACCAACATAGGCTTTGAAGGTAAAAACTACATTTTTGCGAAAATGACGTCACTTCCGGTTTTGGACAGGTAATGGCGGACATGCGATAGTTCGCGCTGACTTATATTCCAAGTAGGAAGTGTTATGAACAGCTGATTGGATCGGCAAAGCGTGCTTCTGGAATATTATGTTTTTGTTGCTGCAAGTGTGGAATATTATGTTTTTGTTGCTGGAAGTGCTTTTTATGCAATTTTTGCAAAGCTATATGTGGAAGGAAACCGTGACCTAGGGCAAGCTAATGGAATAAGATGTAAGTACAACTCCTATGGTTTCATATGCAAAAAAAATTATTGCGCTACCTTACGTGGTTCCAGTTCTACAGGGATTTAAAAATAGTTAGGCAAAACGGAGTGTGCCTGCTCCGACCGGTTGTAAAGGGTTAATGATATATTTTATGTAATAATTTATAAAATTAGGGTTAGAAACGATAGAAACGATAGAAGACAAATTAGGGTTAGAAACAATAGAAACGATAGAAGACAAATGGACGATAGACATTTGTCGTGTGGACGATAGACACTTTTCTATCGTCCACACGATATATATCGTCATATCGCCCAGCACTAATCACCACAGTGGATGGCTCTGCATATCTGATTTGGCACAGGTTTTTCCAGCAATAACACTTCGGGTGCAACCCTTCCAGTGTGTCTTAAAATTAGGTAAATACATAGACTTCACATATTATACTGTGCCATTATTTATTTAACAAATTTTTAAGCCAAAGTTTAGAGGGCTTGTATGAAAATGAAGTACAGCCCACAATTCAATAGTTTGTACCTTTGGCAGCACTAAGTTGAAGGAATTGTGTTCTGTATGACTTAGTCAGTCTCTGGCATCATTGTGGTCCGCTCTTCTTTCCTACGTTGCTCAAGTTTATTGAGGTTTCCAGGCTTTTGAAGCCTTATTGTTTCTTCAAATTTGCAAACCAAAGCTGTGGTGCCATGTTTTTTTTTTTTAGAGAGAAGACGCTTTCCTAGCGTGCTATACTGTTCAGTCTTTTTTCTAATTGTACTGTCATGAGCTTTAACATTTAAAACGACACCTTTAGAGTCTCATGTTAAATGCCTGCAGATCAGTCAGTAACAATTATTAGTTAAAGTAGCAACGTGCTGCTTTCTGAGATGTCAGCACCTACAATGTCAGCAATCTAAGACGTAGTATGTTCTTTAAAATTACAAGGAATAAACTTGGAATGGTGCAAAATCGCAAGTTTGAGTCCAGTTGGGGACGTTTATTGCACACCATAGCTGTCTCATCTCTCATTTCCTGTCACCTCCCTGCATTTGCTTATCTGACAAAGAAACCCAGCGTAAACAGGCAATGAAAATTTGATATCTCTCCCCAAGTCTTCACACAACTCTAATGTCTGTTTCTTTTTCCCATCATGTAATTTTTCTGTGCAGCTAAACACAAACTGCCTCTATTTGTGAATTACACAAACTCCAAACTTCCAGTTAAACACTGACGCTGTCACGATAATAAACAAAGAATGACAGAGTTTACAGCCCTGCAAAAGTCTGCTGTCATTTACTCCCAGCAGAACAAATTCTTCATTTTCTCAGCAGACCTTGTAGAGCCGAGGTCAGCGTTAACCGCTTCATACCTCCCTGGTGTTTCCGGGGCTGATTTTAGAAAGAGGAGGCACCCCATCTAAAAAAAGAACGGGGAAGAAAAGGGGCTAGAAGTGCACTGCAGTTCAATGTGGTGAAAATACGGGTGAGCAAATGTATTTGTGCCAAAAAACTGAGGGCTATGAGAATGGCACCCAGTAAAAGCAACAAATCAAAGTGATTTTATTGTTTAGAAATTGTTGCTCTTACAGGATTTTTAAATCTCATAAGGTTGGAGAGCACTTGTTGATGTAGAAAAGACTACTGAGGTTGATCACATGTGAATGTCTTGCTCTTTTCAGAGCTCATCAGCTTGTTGACCCGCTTTCAAACTCAAGGTAGGATGAGCACGTGTGCAGGCAATGGAGGTGAATGGCTTTAAAAGGCAATTATTTGTGCCACATTACATCTTTCCGCCTGAAATCTTCATGTGTCGCAGAGGGCAATTGTACACATTCATCACTTATGTCTCACAGAGCAACACAAACACACACATTGATCGCATCCATCTCAGTGTGACAAGTTCGCACATAACGTGTGTGCCACTCCCCAACAAAGAACCAAACACACACTCATGCATGGGAAACATCACACATCCAGAAGAAACGCCTGGGTGTGGCTCTGAGTCTAAGTGGCATTATAAATCAGCTGGGAGCCCCCCCCCCCACCCCAGCAGCTGCTCCCCAAGGAGCCTGAGGTCACATCTATTCAGCTGGTGGCTACCGGCTACAACTCCCCTCATTGTCCTACATTTACCCTCCTCCTCGGTTAGCATTCTTCCCCCATGTCCTTACTGTCCTTCCTCTGGCCCCATCACCCTCCTTCATATCGCCTTCTACCCCCTCCCCCCTCCAAACTCCCTCCATCCTTGTCTCTCTTCCTGCCTCCATTTTACTGATTAAACTTCTAGGCTCTTTATCTACAGTGCTGGTTTCAGTGCGGTGGGCTATATTTATAAGGCCTTCACTCTCCAGCTCTCCTTTAAATGATTTCCAATAAATGGAAGTTGTTCAGCCTATCAATCATGCACTGCATGGGCAACAACAAGCAGCAGAAAGTAAACACTTATAAATTCTTATAGCTCTGTTTTTAGGCAGTTTGACAGTTTAAAACTTCTAATGTGGGCCTCCACGTGGGCTGCCTGCTCCCAGCGTTAAAACTAATGTCTGGGGAATTCAAATGAACTGTAAGGTCACCCGTTTAAGCCTTTTCATGTGACAATCCGAAGAAGAGCCGCCATCTGCATCTGCATCTGCTCCAAGAGTGATGATGCAAGGATGACTGGTGTTGTGCCAAAAAGTGATTTCCACTGTTTATGTGTGCTTTTTTTTTTTTTTTGCTTGTATTGTAAAATAGACTGAGGTCAACAGTATTTACAAAGTGGTTATATATAAAATAAATAAATTACATGTTTTGGAAGTATCTTTATGACTTTATGTGACATTGTACCTACATTATATATTGCAAATTGCAAATTATATTGCAAATTATCTTTAAAAAGCCATTTTTAATGCCAACGATACTTTTTAACTAGATAAATATAGGATACATTTTAGTCACTTTGCCAAACACTGATTGCATGTTCTACCTTGTGACAGGAATATTGTTTGTGTCTGAAGATGAATTGATATCATTTATTATGATATTATTTATTATTATACATTTGACACATGTTTTGCATATTATAGGCCAACAACTCATTTATCTAATCTTAATCTTATTTAATCACTTTTTGGCAAATACCGGAAATCCCTTTTTGAAAGACGATCAGGTTTCTGGCACAACACCGGCACACCGAACACATTAGTACACTTCAGTTTGACTATTAATGACAATGTAACACACTGACACATGGCCAGTAACCACAACTATGCCCCATCGTTTGAAAATTGCATTAAAAAAACAGCCAACATCGTTACATTCAAAATCTGCATATCTCTCATGTCAAATTAAACCACAACACAATGCCTTTGATTAGATTATTACAAACGGAGTAACAGTGAAAAAAAGTGGGCGATGAGAAAAGTAATAAAATGTTACAAACTTTATAAACCTGCCATTAAAATGTAACAGTGACAATATAAACTTAACCAGGCTGGTTAAGTTTATAAAAATAAAGAAAAAAGAAGGGAAAAAAAGGAAATAAATGAACAGAGTAAAGTTGTGAAGTTTACCTTGGCGCTGTTATTTCATACAGGAGACATAAGCAGAAGTAAGCTAGCGTTTGTAGTCCTCTGCCCGCAGCAGCGGCACAGGCAGACAGCAACTATCTGCCCTGCTGGCACCGGGGGCCACTCTCTCCTCTGAAAAGTCACGGGAGATTTATCCTTCTGCTCATTCCTCTCTGCAGAAAAATATGTCGGTAGTATATATGTTTAAAACCAAATATTCGGTAGCTGGAGAGGTAGACAGTATCCGCACACTACCTGGGCGGACCTCTTTACCGCGGACTAAATGAAGGGGACGAGCGAAGAGTGAAATCCTCAGTCCTCCGCCGCTGCTCCTAAAATAAATAAATAAAAAATGCAGCAGCATCGCGCACAATGGCGCACCGAGCCTTTCCGGTTACAGCTCCTTCAACATAAAATTATAGATAGAATAAAATTATTCTAATATCTGGGGTAAAATCTAGACCTTCTTAGTACTGTATCTTAGTATCTTCTAAGAAACAGATGTCCTGTTAACCATTCCAATGAAAGTTTTACTTCCTCTAATTAAAAAGCTTTCCCAATGCCTCATTAAAGTCTCTTTATGTATTCAAAAAAACAAAAAGAACAAAAACAACTTGCGCTAACGTTTGATATTTTTATTTTGAAGGCGCCCGAATTCGTTTAACCGTCTTAATTTTGCTCACTTGACCCTCATGTTGCCTACGTCAACACTAGAGGACAGCCCCACTCACGCTCACATATACACAGTGTGTCGGTATAATACTAACTCAGTCCGTAACTCCGATTAAGTCTTTCATCACCATCATCCTCATCACTATAAGGACAGGTGGCTCTGTACTTGTACCTCACTGTCAACTAACAGTTTAACACTGAAGCTAAAAAAAGATTAGGCTATAAAGTTTAAATACCTCTGATTAATTGATCTTTTAATCTGTAATTTGCTACAAAACATTTTTTTAAAATCCAGTCGTAATTTCTTCTACTCATATTTTAAATATGATAATTTATTTCAAATGTTTTTGTTATTAATACAATTAGGTTATATAATACAAAGTGATATAAAACCAATAGAAAACAAAAACTGAAAAAGAATAAAATCAAAGGTTTGCTATAAAGTATCTATATCACTAAAAACCTGAAATTCGAGTGGACTCTTTAAAAATGTGTAATTTTTTTTTTTAACAACCACAAAGCTGAAATTTAAACTTTTATGAAAATTCTTTTAGAGGTATTAGATGCCACAAATACAAAATGAGCCACTACCATTACTTTTTTGTATGAGTTATAGTAAAAAATAAATAAGTAAACTCAGTCAGCTATTTATTTACTTTAAAGTTTGTGGATTGTTATTTTGTGCCTGAGAACTAATGGACACAGTCGGGGGGGGGGGGAGAAAAAATAAACAGTGGGCCGGAAGACCCTCAAATTCTGTTTGGCCTCCTGGGAGTGTTTACAAGGGAATGCAGCTCTCTATCTCTCACAGAAAGATCTGTTTTAGAAACTACAGCTATTTCTTTCTACTTTTTTCAGGTATTCAACAGTAGTTTTAAAACTCAAAGTATGTTTTTTTGTATTATTACAAGGATAAACGTTGACATGACTTGTGATATGGCTCATATGGCTCATATAAACGATATGGCTCATATCATTCCAGAGAAACAGAAATTGCTGCAGGTTCCAATTAAGTTGTGGTTTTACTGATATACATCACAAATCACACTTCAGTAAGAATGGAGACATTGCTGAAAGGGAGCAAACATTCCCCAAAGAGGCATTTGTTTTGGATGGGCATTGACTGTTTGAATGCAAATCTAGACTATCCTACAGGCAGCTCCATGAGACATCCTGCAAAAAGAGACATGAAACACAGTGGATGTTCCAGCAGTGATCCACTGTGTTTCCACTGAATAGTGAAAATGGCAAGATACCATGCTATAAAATAAACAATAAATAATAGAAGCAAACAAACAAAATTTTAATATGTCGATTTTTGTGAATATATACATATAAAGATATACAGACTGTCAGTTACTTTTCTTGCCTATCGTGCCAATAGAAATTATTGTGAGCTGCTAGTATTTTCCCTAAGCTGGGAACTACAACAGATCTTAGTGTTCCTCCACTTGTCAAATCTCGCTGACTGTTCTTGTTTTTCTGTTTAGGTGTGGAGGTAAGTCAACCCCTATTTTTGTATTCTCTTGTGCTGCTGATGTTCTATTTAAAAACTTATTCAAGATGAGTACATGTATTAGAATTAGAACTTAGATGTGAATAACAGTTGCGTTCTCATGTGCTAATATTATTTTTGTATTACATTAATATAGCAGGAGGTCCAGTTATATGTGTTTATACTGCTCTTTAGTAATTATATTTAAACTCTTTCTCTTGACACTGCAGGGACTGTACTTAATTTCACTGTACTTGTTACAATGACAATAAAGATATTCTGATGCATAAAAATAGATTTGTCATACAAGGAGCTTCAAGGAACTACTTTTTACTTTCTTGCTTTGAGCACATTTCAGAGCCTGTAGTTTTTCATGTTTACTTGACTAAAGAAATTGATACAGTACTTCAACTTTTACAGGAGTATTCTTTAACACAAGTATCTGTACTTCTGCTTAACTACCGGATGTCTCTGGTTTTACCACCTCTGCTGATATGCAGACAACAGTCAGTTAAATATCACTTTTAATCCCCAAGATGTTTCTCAGATACAGGTCTTGCATGGGTGGCTGACATTTTTCTTCAGATTAATATAGAAAAGACAGAAGTCCTTGTTTGTGCCCCTGACAGATTTGTGCTTTAACTTAGAATGATCACATGAAATCTCTGGATTCTCACACTGTGAATTAGAAATTATGGCTAATATTTCTATCTCATCTTTTCTGGAATATTGCAATTGCTTGTTCACTTGTCTCAACAACACCTCCTCAGAATGTCTGCAAGTTGTTCAGAACGCACCTGTGAGTACTGTCAGGTCACTTTCTAATTCAGATGCACTGGCTCCTCGTCAACTTCAGAGTCCACTTCAAGATTCTGGTTGTGACTTTCAGAGCTCTCTGTGGGTAAACACTGATGTACATCACTGAACTTTAACATCCATTTGTCTCCAGCAGGTCTCTGATGTCCTGCAATCAGGTCCTGCTGGCTGTGTATTATACAAGAAATGGTAAATGGTAAATGGCCTGTATTTGTATAGCGCTTTACTAGTCCCTAAGGACCCCAAAGCACTTTACACATCCAGTCATCCACCCATTCACACACACATTCACACACTAAGAAAACTAAAGGAGAGAGCTTTTCCCACAGTGACCCCCAGACTCTCCCCCACTGAGCCTCAGATCTACGGATTTGATGGTTTCTTTTAAAAAACAGCTAAAAAGCCATCTTTTTAAGTAAAGTTGCTTTTGGGTAACTTTTTTAGACAATTTTTTGTGATATTTATCTTAAAAGGTGCTATATAAATAAAATTGTACATACCTTTCTGCAACATTCACATGATAAGATCAGACTTTAGCTTAAAGAAGATAAAAGCATGGCTCCATCCTGCCTCGTATAAACAATTCAAGCTGTTGCTTGTGGTGTAATATTGTGGTTCCTTGGCACACCTTAGTACTGAGCATCATTTAAAATGCCACATTCTACCTGAGTAGCTACTGTTGCTGATTATGTCTGTCCCTTTTTGACCACAGTGCACAATCTACTAATGATAACGTGCCAGGTCACAAAGCTCAAATTATCTCAAATTGGTTTCTTGAATATAACAGTGAGCTCGCTGTACTCAGGTGGCCTCCACCACCACCAGATCTCAGTCCAAGAGAGGATATTTGGGATATGGAGGAATGAGAATTTCAGATCATGGATGTACAACCAACAAATCTGCAGCATCTCTGTGATGCTATCATATCAATATGGAACAAAATCTCTGAGAAATCTTACAGCGTTGTTGAATGTATGCCCATGATATATTAAGGAAATTGTGAAAGCAAAATCGGGACCTACTAAAAACTTGTACCTAATGAAGTGGATGGGGAGTTTTTTGTAGCTTTTTTACAGCCAATGTTATAAAAGTGATGGGCCGTAATAGCTTAGGTATCCTGGATAAATGTCATAGGACTTCAGTGGATTCTGGAGCCCCCCTGTGGTGGGATTTGGCTACTGCATAGACAGGGGCATAACAAATACGATTTCAAATCTAAGTTTTTTTCAGAGCTGCACTTTGAGAGCAGACGACTTCGTCATGGAAAAATAGCGAGAGGCTTTCATGACAGACACAATTTCCACTTGTTATAGCAGGAAAGGCGCAGATAACTAACGGTTCTGTTTTATTTGGCAGCAGGCTACCAGTACAGACTGTGCAACACAGCAGCTTATGGAAGTCAGCCATAGTCACTCTGCGTCCGTGATAACATATCACAATACCCACAATAAAAAAAACAAACTGTGTAATATGTTTGCACGTGTTATAACTGGCAAATCAGTCCTAGTCACTAAATGATTTGCAGACTTTAAACAATATGGAAACAAAAAAGAAAAATAATGAACCATCTACACATTTATTGCAGTGCTCTACATTAATACATTAGATACCGTTTCATAATAATGTTCCTTTTATTTAACAAACGTGGAATATGATACAGAATAAGGAACTCAATATTACTCCACAGAGCCACCCAGTGGCAAAATATAAAACTACAAGTTTCAGAGGCGAGCCTTTCTAATGCTGTGGTTATGCTGCTATAACTTCTTTTCTGCAAAGCTAAACAGCCTTTACAAACTAGTAAGTCAAACATTTTCAAATTTCTAGTTGTGACAAAAAACAATGTGAGTGATTCTCCTCACAATGCGACTGTGGCTTTCATGTTTTGCTCTATGTTATGTTTGACCTGGAGAAAGAGATTTTTTTTTTTAACTGATATTGTAGCTACAGCTCTGACTGATTCTTAATAAGTGATAAACTAATAGCCTTTTAAGAAGGTGATTTAATAATTATTTGTGCAGATTTCAATAAGAGCGACTGGAAAAGCTAAACACAAAAGGGATTTTTCATTATCCCCTAAATTAATTATTAAAAATTAATCTTTAGAATTAGTAGACAACATATTAACAAAGAAGCAGCACTTTAAAGCCTCTGGAAAAGATGACTTTAAAACCCAAAGAAGTACTGCTAAATAAAGTATCCATATCAGACACTTTCTAATTGTGGTGTAGATCAAGCTACAATTCTCCATCAGTCGTGCCACACAGATAAATGACTGATGTTACTCTGTGTGTTAATGACTAATTAATTAATGATTAATTGATGCTAAGCATAGCTTTGCAAGATTATTGGTTTTCAGCAGTCTGAGGAGAGCTAAAACAGCGATGAAGTTGGGTTTGCATGCTCTAAGCTCTCTTGCAGTCAATAGCGTGTGAAGGATATAGCAGCCTAAAGATGTTAGGACTCTAATTTGCTTGCTCACGATGATGAGGGTCCTGCTATTTCTTTCAAGATGTGTATAAACATTCCTTAACGAGCTGCTTACATACTGTACTTCTATCTCACGCTCTAAAATGAAACTGACACTAAAACTAGAGATTTAAAAAAACTATCACTGTGGTGATACTTTCTGTCTCATTTCCTAGCCTGCCAAAATAAGTGGCAAAAAGATATGACCCCTGTAAAATTGGAAGAAAAAAAAATCAGTGAAAATGCAGTTTGAACTAATGATAGACCAGGATCAAAATCCAGCTGAGTGATTGATCCCAGCTCACATCAGCTTCTCATTAGTGGTCAGCACCCACCCTTTACTTTATGCCATCAATTTCACCCCTGTTAACTACTTCAGTAAGGTGGAAACTCTCACATTAGGCGACTTCTGATCTGGGATCACGAGGTTAATTTTCACCTGCCATTGCTCAGTGTCAGGCCAAACGAGCCGGTGAGTTGTTTCTCTTTTATTAAATGCAGAAAAAAAGCAAAACTCCTCAGCAAAGAAAAGTTCATCCTCCTTCATGTGGAGACGCTTTTTTTTATTGTATCTTTGGAAAGCGGTGGCAATGAGACAGAGACCAGACAAAAAAAGTTCTCTTTTAACATCACTGTGTTGCCTTGATAGTGCCTTCACATCTCAAGCAAAAACAACAACAACAAAAAATATGCTGTTTCAAAGAGCTGCTTGCTTATGAAGCTGCTGGTTTAACCCTTCACAGCAGGGCCGTGGTTTAGATTAGAGCAGAAACAGAAAAGAAAAGAAAAAAAACATTTCAAAGCCTGAATTACAACTCACAAATTCCCTTTTCAATTTTTTAAGGCCTTTGCTGTTTATTCCTTTCCCCTCCCGCCCTTCACAACAGTAATTTACAGAAGCAGTATTGAAAATAAAAATCTTAATTTCTTGTTATTGTAAAAAAAAAGAAAGAAAGAAAATCTGCACAAAATTCTGAATGACAGTACAAAACAAAGTGTTAATATGCCATGTAAATGTACGGGGGAGGGACATTACTGCTGGGAGGAAAAAAAATCTCTTCTGCCTTTTTCAATAATGAAAACATCTCAGTATTTTTACATTTCAGAATTATGTCATAATCTGAAACTATATATATATATGCATGTATATATAAAAAGAACAGAAAAAGAAAACAGGGTTTTTGATTTTCTTCAGTTTCTTTTTTTTTTTTTTTTTTTGCAAATGTATGCTAGAAACACATAAACCTCTTAAATATATTTGTCAGTGCAACATTATTTCTTTTGAGTCCGCGCTACAGTATCTTTTCTCCTTAGCTGCTGCAGCTACAGTGCTCTACAGCTGAAAGCACAGGTGGGGGAGGGGCAGGGGGCGGTGTAAAAGCTGAGGGGAGAGAGGGTCGCCCGGTCCTGAAAAATAAAATGAACAAGCTGAGAACGTGTGTTCACCACGGCACAACATACAAAGCACATCCATGTAAAAAGACTCCACGCCTCCCAGGATTGACTTTTTCTTTGATTGTTTTGACTGTGGCACAAAAACCCCGCACTGAGTTCAGGGGCCCCAGGGGCCTCGTGGGGGTGGGCACCACCACCCTGGGATTGAAGAGTTCACACCTGGGTGACGTTTCACTTCTTTTAAGCTTAAAAAGAGATAGAAAAAACAAACACATTGCTGTTCTCTGTAAGTTTCCTGCCATAGGCTCCCCCCTTTTTTTGATTTTTTCATGGGGAAGGGTGCAGAGGAGGGGGACTGTGGTCTCATGGTATTTTGTGTTGGCGAGGAACCCCTCCTCCCCCTCCAGCCCTCCACCATATGTACAAGGGGGCAACCATCCTTTGGTAAAACCACGGAGGGAGGCCTGGGGGTCTGATTCAGGTGACGATGCTCGATTCCCACCCCCAACCCCACCTCACCCCCACTCCAACCCGCTGTACCAGTGTCCTGTCCTTTTGACATCAGCTCTGACATCACAACATTATGGCTGCTACACGTGAAACACGTTAAAAACTCTTCACAGCCCCCCCAAGAGGAGGAGGTCGGGGCGCTTGAGCTACACTACAGCATGTGGACAATACAAACTGGGCTTTTTATTTAAAAAATGTTTTTTTCATCATGAGACACACGTGTCTGGCTAAATTACTGATAGCACCATTCGTCAGTTAGTGTGTTAACCCCTCTTTTTACAGGTTTCTACCATGAGGGACTCGCAAAACATAGTGCATTCAAGCTGCATTGTCCAGATAGCACTGCCTGGGTGAACAATCCACAGTGACAAGACAGTCAGGGATTTAGATAAAGCAAAAGCAACGAGGATTGGTGTTTTTGTTTGTTTGTTTGTTTTTGCCAAATATTTGATATATTTTACCACCTTCTCTGAAATTGGCACGAGTGCGTTTAAAGTTCTGGAAAACATCACATCGACCAGTTCAGCTCACAGCAGAGATATGGCGTGGTCATGAGTGATCAGAAGAAGTAGAGTGCTGAGAGTTCATCTCTCTTTTTTGTTTTGTTTTTGTGCGTTTGCTACCTCTCGATTCATTCATCCTTGGGGCTCTTTTTGAGAAGTGTTTCGGTGACAGATGGCTTGAATGCACATTGAAATCGCTGGAGCGTCAGCGATCGGACGAATCGTGCTCGCCTGAGCGACTAAAAATGAAACGCTGCACCTTCCACGAAACAGTCCAGGAGATTGTATTTACACACACGCACACGCACAAACCCATGACAAAAGGGATACTGCAGCTTTTTTTTCTTTTCCTTTTTACTTTCTTAAAAAAAAGGGCAATAAAATATATTAAAACTTATTTACAGTGTGTGTTTTTTTTGTTTTGGACAGAAAACAAACAAAAAAACAAATACAACAACAACAACAAAAAAAACTGTGATAAACTCTTGTCCTGTTTTGCAGGTATTTCTAAGGTCATGTGCCCCTGTTTCCTGTCATTATAGCTTAAGCCAAGTACAGTAAAAAACACCGATATCAACAGAGGATTCCAACAAAAACATATTAAAGGCACTGTCAGAACCATACATTGCCATGAATGGGACCCTCACTTCAGAGTGATAGGGGTCAAAGGGGGGGAAAGGGTACATGTCTCACGGCACACTATGTTTGCCACGCCATGGGGCGAATCTACAGTTTTTACCGGATATGGTTCACTTAGGATGTCGATACGTCTCTTTCTAAAAGGTGAAAACAGCCGTTACCAACTGATAGTAATAATAAAAAGACGTTTCTTTTTTTTCCAGAAAACGATAAATACTTTAAACATCATTAATAAATTGGTCTCAACACCAGCATCCGATTGTAAAAATGAATGAAAATCAAAATAGAAAATTAAAATATCATCTGAATCATCTGTACATATTTTTTTCCTGTATTTTATTTGTACACAGTGTCCCTCCCCCTTTACTGGTAGGCTCCGTTTTTTTTTTTTTAACTGCAGCTCCTGAGAAAAGCATGGATCAGTCCAGACCTCCTGTTGGTTCCTGGACCTGTCCCTCGTCCAGAGATTCGAGGGCATCAGCAGTCCCTTCTAAGCCCGTCTGCTCGCAGACAGGCGGGATTATATGCCTGCAGACAGTCTCGCGCGAGAGCCCGGCCCATCGCACACAGTCACATGAACCCGACTCACGCCTCCGAGTATGAGCTCTGTACGTTGAGTTTGTCTTTCTTTAGCTTGACGCCGTCCACAAGCTCAAAGTTATAGTTCTCCAGAGCTGACAAGTTCCTGTCCGACATGCCTCCGTGTGAGCAGGCACAGTACAAGACCACGCCGCAGATGGCCCCCAGGAAGACCCCGAGGGCAGACATGGCGATGATGGTGATCAGGATGGGGTCAAGCGTCTTTAGCATGCTGCCTTCAGGGATCTGGTTGGTCTCCACAGAGTCTGGATAGTCTGTGTTTTCCGGAACTAGAGAGGAAGCAAGCAGCAGAAGAGAAAAAGAAAAGTGAGAAAATAAACTATAAAAGGTTAGAATGCACAACAAACCTGATGTGTGAAAGAACTTACTGATTTCATTAATATCCTCCGGTAATATTGGCTCGGTGGGCACGTCTGGATCTTTAAAGAGAAATTCATATTAAAAGCAGAGCTAAAGGACAAGAAACTGCAGTCAGAGCTGTGTGCTGTAGTGCTGTTTTAGTTTAAAAACTGAATGAAGGCACTGAAAGTATGAACAAAGCTTCACCTTTACAGTCTGGCAGTGTGATCCCATCGAGAACCTTAATGTCATCCACAGCAATGTCTCCCCAGCTCTTTCTCTCCACAAGACTTTCGATCACCACCTTGGCAAAAAAGAAAAAGTGAGCCTCTAGAGTGACAGCACACACACAAAAAGCACAGGTAAATTAAAAGGTGGGTCAGTTACCTGATAGGGTTTGTTGGTGCGTGGCACGAGAACACGACCTTCCCTCCAGCGGTTGCCTTGGTGGCCACTGACCGTCCACAGGAGGACGTCCGCAGGTCCCTTCTCCGTTTGCTTGCGCTGCTTGATGTGTAGTGTGCCGATGTGTGGCCCAAACATGTGGTACCAGAATGACACACAGAGGTCCGAGTCCGGGGAGCTGACCACGGGGCTGACGAGTCGAGCCACCTCTGTCTCTTGGGGGCTGGTTGCTAAGGTGTAGATGAAATTCCCCGGTTCACCTGTAATGTAAAGCCCTTGTATCAGCGACACAGAGGTAAAATGCCACATGTACTGTGTCAGAGGTTGCGTGTCTATCATCTGAGTTACTTACCTGTGTGGTCCATGTTAGGTCCGATGTTGAGGGTAGGCGTGCCGCTGGACTGGATCTGCCACCTAGATCCCGTGTCCTCTGATGTCCAGCTGCAGAAGGAAGGATCGTTGGCTCGGCCAAAGTCGCAGGCGAACCAGAGAAAAGCTGTGCGAAGAAAGATCAAGATCATGTGTCACAGGAGAAAAAAACCTTAATTATTCTGCTTATTACAAAAGGAGAAGCTGCCTGTAGCCCTGGGCTCTATCGGAAAAATGACCGCAGGGCCTGTCATGGTATAACTACAGGCTACACTTTGGAGCTTCCTTCTCTTATTCTGCTCTAGAACAGACCACTAGAGGGCAGCAGATAACTGTGGGACATAAGCTTACAGTCCTACAGGTGGGGGTGACACAAGCAGCTAACTCATGAAGGAGAAACAGGAGTAGGACGAAAGGTAAATTACAGTTCTGACATGAGAAAGAGTGTGAACTAATGGCACAGACCTCATGCAGTCCTTATGTCTTGGCTGTATTTAATGATCTCTTCTAATGAATGCAACAGGGTATGTAAAGAATGCATTAAACGGGAACACAGAAGAGTCAAAACCCCCAATGGCAGAGACAGGAAGACAGATGCCTGGACACCGTGCCCAGTTGAGAAAGGAAACATTCATAGCAACCCGCTGAGAACGGAGGATTTTAATGAGAGCAGGGACATGGGATTCGAAGACAGCTATGGTAACAGCGCCGGGGCCCCACTCCAACAATGCCATCCCCTGTGGACACACGCCATGTCGAGGAAGCCTTCATCGAGGCCAGAAAATGTGTGGGAGCTCGGGCTTTAGTGTTTTCCAAATTAGATAAAGAAAGACTTCAAGGAACACTGGGGAAACGAGATGTTTGGGAGGCCAGCCATAGCTTTATTCTCCAGCATGAAATGCCTTTAGAGATACCACTCTCCGAATGACAAACTCGGCGAGCTAATATTCCCTTTAAAAATGGGAAGGATTTAACTAACTTCTGCAGGCAATGACGCTATTTACCCATTAAACACAAGGGATGGAATTCCCATCACATATCAACCACATTTCAGGGTCCAAGCCACCATTTTGCCCATAGAAACCCCATTCCCAATTAAAATGGCTTTGGCTTTTTTTTCCATTAATAGGAGCCTGTGACGAGACTGGATATGATGAGCAGCCACATGACTCACTTGGCCATCATATATATATATATATATATATATATATATATATATATATATATGTAAAAAAAAGTCAATTTCTTGATGAATGTGAGTGGAAACTATATCCCCTGAGATTAAGGTGCATGACACACACACCTTCACATGGACACACACACACAGCTTATTAGCATGCATGGTTTGAGAGTCTTGAAATGAAAAGTCAAATAGATAGGTGTTTACCTGTACTTCATTACATTCATACAGACATACACACACAAACACAAAAATATGCATAAATGCATACACACATTTGCATCTCAGAGCTACTCTAATAATATAGCTCATGCCCCAAATCGAAGACCACAGAGCCAGCTGATTTAGAGAAAGGGTGGAGCCTACGGCCCATTAGCCAAGGTCAGACTGGGGCACTGCTTCTCAGCTGCTGCCTCATCAGCCTGCTGTAGGAGACACTGGCTATGTGTGTCTGTCCATGCATGTGGGCCCCAAAGTGCACCTAACTTCCTCCAGTCATTTGCATCTGGCTTTTACAGGTCTGTGCGTGCTCTGTGTGTGTCGGTGTCAGCCTGGTGATTAGTGATTATGCTGAGAAGGCAGCAGCAGAGCACCAGTGCTAATCATCGGCTAGCCTTGCATCACGTAGCCTCCCTTTACCCTGTCAGCGGGAGCCTCTCAGGGCCATATCATCAGCTTTAATAACAGACACACATCAGAGGAGAGAGGCTGGCTCGAGCTGGCAATCATTATCTCAGGTGTGTCTCTTGATGAATTCATGAAATGAATTCAGAACAAACCATGAGCAGTTAAACATTTGCCCCGCTGTATGTTTCATCACTCTGGTGTGCAAACTTTGAAAGGTCAGTGCTTTGTAACATGAAGCACTGACCTTTAAAAAATATGTATATATGGTATTTTTTTGCTCACCTGGGATGGTATCCATTTCAGCAGTAGTGCTCTCTGGCATCATGTTACCACCTGTCACAATACAGAATGTTAGCACAGTTAGCCCAGCTTTGCAAAGAGCTAAGTTTCATTTTAAATAAGTATCCATGCTAGCTAAACTTGGCTAATCAATGCATGCCTTGTTGCTTCTTTCTTATGAATGCCCTTTTCCTGGTATTCCTAGCAGGAAGGACTTATGGAATACACATGACTGAGACGGTGCCATGCTCATCATTGGAGACTGCTGGTTAATGGGGAGTGCAGGCGACAGTGCAGGCTGAGATAGTTAACTGGTTAGAAGAAAAGTAGGCTAGGAGTGAGTGGAGGCAGGGAGCCAGAGCAAAAACCAAGTGAGAGATGAAATGATAGAGAACAGATGTGTGTGAATTTATTTCAGGTGCAAATGCAACAATGCTTTCTGGTGAGCGCTCACAGCTTAAGGTAAGAAGTGGTAGACTGAAGAAGAGGAGGTGGTAGCAACGGGGGCGCAGCAAATTAGAGATGTGTGGCTGCCAGGACACACGAGGGTGCATGCATGCTTGCCAGTGTGCAGGGTACAGTACATGGAAGACAGGGTTTGGTATCAAAATCTGACTGCGGCAGGGATGCTACAGAAGCCGTGATGGCGCCGAATCGAGGGGAGATGATCGAGCGCCAGCCACAGCAAAAGCAAGGGGGAATTAGGGTAGGGAGGGTTTGGGGGAGGGGCTGGTCGCAGTCTCATGAAGGCGATGTTAGCACCTGTCACATCGTAGTCATCACCTGTGCCACTGTGGCAGCTCGCCTGGTCGTCGTCGCACTCGTCAGACGGGGTGGTGCTCGGGATTGCGGTGGTTGGCGGGAGTGTAGGAGCTGGAGAGGTGACGGCGAAGGGAGAGAGAGGAAACAATACAAGTTAGATTATAGGTTAAACATGGAAAGTGCACTGATTTTAGCTTAAGGGATTTTTTGACTACTTTAAAAAAAGGTTACAGTGTTTTCCTTTGTTTTTAAGGCCAGTATCTATTGAATAGCATCCAATTTCTTTTTGTTAATTGTCTGAAATCCTTCTTTTCAAGCCTATGGTTTAAGCATATAGTTTAAACAAAAACAGAAAAGTAAAGAAAAGAAGAAGAAACAGTGAAATATATTTCTGTAAGCTCGGTTGCTGTGCTCACAGTTCCATGCTGAGCATCAGTGTAGAACTGAGCTATTAGTATCCCTCCTTTTATCAAGCTGTGGAGGTGTGGGTGTATAAATAGAGCTGAACTGAATACATGGTGCGTAAGGCTTTTAAACTAGAAGGTGGAGTAACAGGACTTGGGACTGGATATAGGCAGGGCTCTGGGCTGCCATTCCAGTCTATCATTATGGCCCTGCTTCACTTGGATGTGGGAAAGGCCCAAGATCCGCACCATGCTCCAGTGCCACACAGCGGTGTGCCTTTTGGAGATTTAAGACCCAATATTTCTCGGGACTCCTTGAGGGTATCTGCACACTGAGGAACTTCCCCAACAACT
The DNA here is from genome assembly GCF_013358895.1 of Oreochromis aureus. Classification (NCBI taxonomy): domain Eukaryota; kingdom Metazoa; phylum Chordata; class Actinopteri; order Cichliformes; family Cichlidae; genus Oreochromis; species Oreochromis aureus. The sequence goes on from NC_052950.1 coordinate 7,802,494, forward strand.
ACATGTCTTCTAAGGGCTTTTTTATATGCTTTCCCACTTCTATAGGACCGCTAATGGCGTGATAGCCAGCTACAAACAAAACAGGACTGAGCGTGTGTTTGTTGTGTTGTAAGTTTCAGGATTACAACAGAGTTGTAAAAGCAGGGTATAACTGTGTGGCACAGACAGAATAGCTATTTGTCAGCACAAGTCTTTACACACACACAGCTTTGGGGATCTTTTACTTTATTCTAATCAGTCACTGCTTCACTGTGTGTAGAAGCTCAAGGTGAGAGGAAATGTGGGAGGACAGTTTTGCTTTGACGAGTGAACGCTGTGTTGCATTTTCCCCTCGTCACACATAGTCTTAACACGCTTGGACTTCACCGTTGTTCTGTTTTTACACATTTTGTTTCAACTTTACAGCTCTTCCCGACACAGCTGACATATATACTTGGATGATTTTAATTTTATATCAGCCAGTATCTGCAATGAAGTATGCTTACATCTAAACTAACCCACATTCATTCATGTCACTGACATCACTTCCTGTGCTTGGAGAGTCCATACGCTGAAGTAGGAGCACTGGAAACGATTTGCTCATTGCGCATCGGTTTGAAACTGCCAGCTTGTCTCTTGCTGGCATATCAGGCTCAGGTTGCCTAGGTGATTCTCTGTAAATCAACAGTATTCTTCACTGTCTTCGGTAGTGTCACTCGCTTAAAAGTTTATTGCACAACCTGACTACAGCCTCTGGTCTCTGGTCACCATGTCACCACAAATTCCTTCCAGTTTGTATGGAGCTTTGAAACGCTGCTCTTTGAACAGGGTTCCAAGAACTTTTGATAGTCCCTACTTCCTGCATGTAATTGCCGCATAAAAAAGTGTACTTCCTCCAATAGTTATAAGAGCTACAAAACAGTTTCTGTAGTCCAAACCTTTCATAAGTGTTTGCACTGTCTGAGGATTAAACTGGCTTCCTCAGTGCAGGCTGGGGAGGAGTGAGGAGAGAGGCGACAAAAGGGAGGTGAAGACAGATAGGGGCAAGCATCTTGAAAAATGTGTACAATATCTGTAGGTGTGCATGAGAGCGATTGAGTTTGTTTGTGCATGTGTGTGAGCCAATGCTCTTGCTTGCTCTCTCTGCTAGATGAAATATGAGGCAGATTAGCCCCTGTCAGATTCAGGGTGGGGAAGGTCAGGGATGGGGTCAGCGCTGCGTCAGGGGAGCCTCTCATAGAAATGAGGATTTCGGCCTCCTGCTACGGCTTGCTACACACATACACACAAGCACATTTGTACACACTAGGAGACGCACCTGCCTGTGCACTCGCCCGACTGTGTACAGTTTCCTGTAACCACATGTTTGGCAAGGTGATTGCGGTTGCTCTGTGTGCATACATCTGTGCGAGTTTGTGTGTATTTGGCATTAACAGTGAAAACAAGCATTATCATCTGACTAAAGCTCCCGGTGGGAGTCCATGAGGCTTACAAGAGAATGGGCCTCCCTGAAATCCAATATGTAAATCCACTTAGGGCTAGGATGCTCCGTGCGCTTATATTGCTGAGCGGTTTTTGTGCTACATCAGCTTTGAGAGAGGCAGATAAAGAGCTGGAAAAAAATAAGGGTAATTTTAAAGATAGCAAAGTGGGTGCAGTCCTTTGAAAGAAGAAAGACGTGCCGAGGTCGGGAAGAGTGCAATGAGGGCCAGGGTGCAATAATCCTAGTGGGCCAGGTGGGCTTTCATTTGATCCCCTGTAGAAGTGGCTAGCTATTGGGGGCAGCTTTGATGTAACAGGGAGACAAGACAACTGTCCCTTGTAAGGATAAAGAGCAGGAGCTGGACAGCTGTGGGCTCAACATAGGGAGCGCTCATGCGCGTCTTTAAATAAACAGGGCTGTGGCAAAGACATGACGCGCTAGCTCCTCACAGCCATGCCATTAGCTAGGATGATAGACTGCTCACCTGCGTGTGAGTCAACACACGTCAGATGTGAGCATGTAGTCTGAGAGGTCTAGGTGTGCCCACTAAGGTTATCATCACGGGGAGAAAATGAAACACAATTGAAGACAGTCTTGGCGTCAACTACGGGAGTGAAAATGTCATTTTCGAGGGCTAAAAGCATCACTATAGCTGAAAATGTCAACAGCTCGGAGAAAGGTTTCACTCTGGGGGAGTAACTTTGCCACCACTGGTAAACACATAATTGTTGCTGGTGGAGAAATGAGCACCACGGGTGGAAATGTCACCAGCGTCAGTAGAAATACTACTCTAATTCTTTTATAGTTTTGTGCATCAAAACAGAAAGGAGCATTTTAGACAGAGGACAGACAATGCAATTGATTTTATTGAAATTCCTACATGTTTTTGAGCTTTACCTTCAATCTCGCAGCCCAACAGCTCCAGCCGCAGGCCCATCCCAGCAGGAGTGGCCCTCTCTGGGTAAATCCTGACAAAACGGGTCAGCAGAGGCTCCACGGTCCTCAGTTCAGGAGTGTCATAATTACTGTTGCCTTCAAATATCTGGCAGGGAAAAGGGCAAGAGTGATAAAGATTAGTATTGACTGCTACAGCCCCCCTACAGCAAAATTACTCCTACGTTCTGAAATTGGATACAGAGGGTTGGTTGTGTTGGGTAGGTGGACAGATGAAAAGTAAAATAAATAAATAAGCTGACCAGATCTGTAATCTTGCTGATATCCAAAGCACAGACTAGATGAGTGACACAGGAGTCCAGTGGAAAAGACAGCATGACTCACACCTCTGACAAAGGTAACTTTCGGCTACTTTAACTCTTTCTCCGGTCCTCCATGTGGGAAGGTATAAACCAAGGAAAAGAGGAGGCAGTGTGGGAGAAGCAAGCCAAGAAAGAGATAGAGGATTGACGGAAGTGGATTAATGGGTTTGATCATGTGAAGACGCCTGGTGAGCCTTAGATGCTGGGAAACTCTTAGGCAAGAGGAGAAAGGACGCTAACTAGGACAGCCGGGATATGGATCCTCCTCACTCCCTTCATAAATCAACCATCAGCCCATCTGGATCAGATTTATGCCCTGTCAGGGACACTTGTAATTGGGGACGGGCTGCAACAGCTCTTCTCGGAGGTGTGTGTGCCTGCATCCGCGAGTATGCACACACTTACATACTTTGTGTTTAAATGTGTGCATGCATCGAGCAAAGTGTTGGCAAGTATGCCTTCAGCGCAAGGCAGTGCCACTGGGAGATAAATCTCTGGTCACTTCTCGACTGTTGCCCGTTCTTTCCTCTCTCATCCCTCTGACTCCCTTTCACCCCTCCTTCCTCTCTGGAGAGGTTTCACTATCCATTGAAAGGGTTGAACGGTGTGTGTGTCACGCAGAATACAAAGCAGGAGGAGAGAACAGGGGGAAGGACTCTGCGAGACTCAAGATGCTTATCCTAATGTGATTCAAAGCACTACTGAAATTGACTCACAGTGACTGCTCAATGACTCACAACTGCCCGGCGCGTAGTCTTGAAAACTGACTAAATGCGTCATAATCACAATCGATGTTCTGACGTATCTAAAAGACATTTTTAGAAGTTGGTATTCAAATCATTTTCCACAGTGCTGAAGGTAAAACCTTTGTTAAATCAAAACATCAATTCCAATCCATGCCCTTGAAAAAAAAAAACCTGGGTCCATGAATTGAAAAATGATCAAGAGTGCTTTGATTAAGGCTAATCTTCTGATTTGATAGCAGAACTGAACACATACCCAAGTAATGTTGGGCACCGTGCGAGGTAAGAGAGAAAAACCCACCTTCGGCCTGTTTCCACTGGTGTCGAGCACCATCCTCCAGTCCGAGCCATTGTTGCTGTAGCCCAGGCGGAACTTCTTCATGAACACCTTGTTTTCACGGTGCTTCCCCCCCTGGATGATCAAGCCCCTCACTAGCTTCTCCTCGCCGAGATCCACCTGTAGCCATTCATTAGTGAAGGGCTGTGGCTGGGGCAGCAGGGTCCATCCTGTCCTACTTGTTAGCAAGCGGGCATTCTCTGGTACCCAGCTCCGGTCTGTATGGGAGGACGCGGTGATCTGGTTGTCATTGATTAAGCCTGATACCATGCCCAACATGCCTGAACACGGGTACTCTGAAAGGCAAAGTGGAAAGCCAAAGGTGCTTAGCTTTTTGATACAAATGAAAGAAAACCTAGAGAGTGGATGGATGGAAAAATAAAACATGCGATCTGCATCCAAAGGCTTGAGGTTCAGCATCAGCCTTGCCACGGCTCTGCTTCGGTGAATTTGAGTTCATACAGGGGCATCGTCATGGATAGTCAAAGTCAAAGTGAGGACGACTATTCCCCAAACTCGTTGTGATGTTACTGTGATCTCTGCCTCTATTCTCTTTCTCTGTGTCTCTCTGCCTGCAGATCTCATGCATACTAATTCTTCTGCCTGAAGCGGTTGTCTCCAGGCAGCCAATTAAAACCCTCCTCTCTGTTGGTGTTTCCATCTCCTGCATTCTGGGAGCACTTTTTCTTTTCATCTCTCTGCCCCTCCCTCTATAGACTCATATACACACAAAAACACATTCTCTTTGTGTTTTATCTGCTGCTGCTGCACTGGTCTACCTTCTGCTCCGCAGCTGTTAACATCTGTGGGACCGCATCTTTGAACACCTTGTTGTTTCCTGTCCAGAATTCCAAACTTTTTTCTCCTCTTTCATTTTATTATTTTTTTCATTCTACCTCTGTGATCATCTAGCTCAACCTTTTGTATATTTTATGATCTTTGATTCCATCTCCAGTTCGTTTCCAAAGAGAGAAAGCTGGTTTTTTTTCAATTTTTTCCCCTCAGGCCTTGTTTCCAGTGACATCCCCTTGTATAATGAAGTAGAAGGGTACCAATTCGTCGCTACAGCTTGTAGAACCATCTGAATGCTTTAACCTGAAACTTTTTTTTTGTCCATTTTTTTGACCTTTCTAACACTACATGTGAAAATAAAAACAAATTTGTCTCAAATAATAAGTTTTTATGAAATCTGTGAAATAGTTTAGTACCATGCGAGTGATTGATACGGGCACAATAGCTCTGAACCCAAGACAGTGCTGTAAACACTGTAAAGGAGAGCGACTACACTCTTTTCCAACTCTGCATTTACATTCTTGACCTCTACTAGAGTAACTTTGCATGATTCATAATTAAAAATAATCCCAATGTTTGCTGGGCCTCAGTCCACATTATGTCTGAAACAAGCCATTTTAGCTCTCCTCTCTCTTAAAGTGAGAGGTCACCTTTACTTAAAGCTATCTGTCCTTTAATTGGCTGCCCCACACAAACAGAAGGTGGATGTGCAGCTCAATAAAAAGACTGCAGTAAATATTATATACTTCAGAAATTCTTCTTTGCATAGCTAGAAAGAATCCACAGGAGTCCACAAAAGTTTCTCCACGAGCTGCCACTCGAAGTCTGACACTTGTATTAGAAGCTTTTATTGGGCTTAAATCTTCCTGTGTGTCTCGTCCTAACTTTCCTCCAACACTTAATCCCAAGACACTGAGTCAGAGACCTGTGCTAAGCAATAATATATTTACTATCTGGCTCCCACGGAGGGATAAATCCCAGCATTATTACATCTTCTGTGTCTGTATGAGACAGAGCGTGCACTGTACCGCAGCAGGAATCAATAGCGTAGCTGCGTCTGGGAAAAGTCAGCGAAAACTTGGAGAAAACAAGGCCCCGTTCAGACTTGTCTTCCTCTCTCTCTTTTTCTCTGTCTCCGGTTATCTAAACCGGCTCCTGTGAGAACCCGTGGGACAAATCTCCGCTCCCGCATTCTCGAAAAGGTCCAAATTGGAGATCATGTAACAAATGCTGGCGGTGCGAATGCCCCTCGACTGTTTTATTTTTCTCCCACTTTCTTTCATCTTTGGCCAGAATCTGTTTGAGGGCGATCAGCGAGCTGGCCTCTGGCAGAGCAAAGGCATACTGAACCCCCTTTGAAGTGGGAGGATACAGAGAAAGGTACACATGTGTGATAGTGCGTGTGAGAGACACTGATCTGAGCTTAGACGCTCTACCCAAGTGCCTTGGTCATCTGGAGCTGTTAATCGACTTCAGCTGTGATGCCATGCACGCAGCGACACACCCAGGGGAGCAAGCACAAAGTGATACGCGGCTATGTGGGCCACGCTCAGGGTTTGGGTGGAGCATCAGTGGTTTATCAGTGATATTTATACACCACGGCATATTTACTAACAACAGGGTGGCGGATCTTGTTCATTAATGAGTAGCTGTTTATATCGGCACGCGACCATGATGATTTAAGGGAGAACATCTTGCCACATTCTGGGGTTTTACTCCTCCTCTCCTGTGATGCCTAAGTTATGGTTTTAAAGAAAAACTGGAAGGGGAAAACTTGGAAAAAAATGCAGATTTGAAAAGTCCTTTTTTGGTGAGAAAAGCGGCGATGAACTTTAAGAGCACTTTAAAAGCACTAGTTACTCAAGATCTTGTATCAAGGATTTGTAACTAAGTGTAGAACGGAGTGAGTCACTGAGTTTATGCAGCCCTCAAGAGCCTCAGAGCTTCTCGCTCTCTGCTAGCATGCAGTGAAGCTGGCAGTGTCTTCAGAGCACCCAGGGGTGCTGACGTCATGCCCGAGGCCCTGTGGTGACTCCGATCCTGTGATGTGTTTATGCTCTGCGCAGCGGTCTGGTCGTGCGCCCCGAAACACACGCCCCATCTGTAACCCTGCTGTACCCACAGTGCTCTGCATATGTACCAGAGAGCTACAAAGCTCCATTTAAAAAAAATTAAAAAACAACACTCGACCGGCTCACATTTAGCTGGCTGCAACTGATCCCATCCCTAATTTTAATCCAGGGCGTAATCCTGCACTAACAACATTGGAAAAAATAAAAGAAGCTTACTTTCATATTTTTGTCCCTGTTCACTTCATTTGTAAGAGCAGGGGAACAAGACACACATCCAAGCGCTAATTAGAATTCAATACACATGTTCATAATCCCGCAGCGAGTCAGGCAGATGTGCTAAAAACCATACAAAAGGGAGCCGCACACACATGCACATACCACACATTAAAATAACATCAACAAAAAAAAAAGGCAAAGATGAGACAAACAAAATCAAAGCTTTAAAAGCAAAGCCAGACTAAAGAGGAGGCTGAGGAAAGATCTGCAGGAGGGATGGGCCCAAACAGAGCCCACCCGGCTTCAGCTCACTCTGCCTGCAAGCTGTTGGTTTCATATATATTGGATGAGGTACATCTAAACATGGGGAGACATAAATAGGTAATCCTCCTTCATGCACCACTTCTCTATTATGCAACAGCTTGCTTTAGCCTTAAAGGAAGCAGATAAGGAGGGAGGTGTTTGCACCAGTGAGGCCTGGATGGGAAATATCAACTAGGTTGCCGCAAGAGAGCAGAAATTATGACTAGAGTCTGTGGTGTAAGCTGATTAGGCATATGAAAATGGAATATGGAGTCACTGTATGAATGTGTATGTGATCTCAGCAGCAACCAACCTGATATCTTACAGCCGTACACCTCGAAGCGCAGTGCGATGCCTGTTTCCCAGGTAACCGGACGTATCCGAACGAATCGCGTCAGCGTGGGCTTGGGAAGCTTCGTCTTGGCAACGTCAGTTGGGTTGGTGTTGCCTTGGAAAACCTGTGAAAGATGCAGGAGGGAAGTAAGTTATCGACAGAATATGCTGAGCTGCTGAGATGCAGAATTTCTACGAGACAGAGACAGAATTCACTGGGGCTCAGAGATCGGCCTTCATCTGCATTAAATTTACACAAGACGTAGCATTGGAAGGCAAGCTTTATGGCCACTTTTTTAATGAGATGGCTTAAATGTTTCCTCTTTCTCCATATGTAGCAGACCCCACAGGCTGGGTAATGTGACTATGAAACCTGAGACGAGATATACCAGATTGGCTCAAGATGCTCTTTCACTGTCCTCTGTTTCCTGATCAGTTGGAGGTTTTACTGCAGCGTCTTGTTGAAAGGTCACAGACGTCACTGTTCCCCCCTTAGGTCTGTTGACAGTTTACTAGCATCATATGAGTAGGCTGGCCACCCAGCCAAACAACTCCCCACAGTCCGTCACAGTTCATTCCGGGTAATTGAATCACAGCAGTGACCACATGACCTCCTGACCTCTGTGACTTAGCGGCAATGAGGCAAAGAGGAACCCAGCTGAAGTGAGCAGGATGGAAAGAGATAGAAAGGCAGTAAGTTTGGTAGTTTGGCTAATCAACTCTAAAGTAAAAAACTAAGAGTAGTTCACGCAGCCGTGTCCAATTGCTTGCCACGCACTCCTTCAGTACAGGGACATCACTGAGAGGACCCTGTAAGAAAACCTTCCACTCTCTCAAAAGTCACGCTGAGTCTCCTCTCCACTCGCTAACTGTAAAGTGGCTTTTTCCGGAGCTGCGCTAAGATGCCAAACTGCAGTCTCAGCATGTAGCAAATGGTGCCCCTCTGCACAAAAGCACTTTAGAGTCCGGAAAAACACAGGCTGAGTTTACCACGGTACCTTTAAGCTGCCACTTTATAGAAGTGACAGTGAACTTTGGAGAGGCCTGAGGGGACATGTACACAGCAGCACAAACAATCGTGCTTGGATGCTGTGTTGCCTTTGAAAACTTCTTGATAGCAGTGGTAGCCTCACACTCTTTTGATTGGAAATTGTGGTATTTACATGCCATGGAAACCTGGGGACTGTTGGACACACACATTCTTCCCTTGCCCTCTGGACACCCACAGAGAGGCTTCCAGATGGACAAAACCTGTTTGACAGGCTGATCTGTAATCAGTGGTCATCGCCTGTCTCACTCCGGTCAAGCATACTATCCCTCTCTTCCTTCCTTTTCTAGTCCCTCTCTGCCAGCTGCTCAAACACAACAACCATCGCTCCCGCTCCTCTTTATCTCTGGTCTGTCAAATCTTTGTTTTTCCCTGCTTCTTAAATGAAAAATTGACAGGTGCCTGACATAAAACAGAGGCAACATTCCAACACACTCCTCCATGCAGTGACTTTATTGCCGTCGTTTTTGCTGTAAATGTCATGCGCTTACATGGAGAGTGGGTATATTACCCTACTGATTTAAAGTGTATAATTACATGTTGGGAGAATGTGGTTTAAGTACATACAGCCTGGTATTTCCCCTTTAGTTGAGTTCGTAAGCAACTTTGAAAAGACCACAATTTAAATCAGCTAGATGTGCTGTTTGGACGGGATATTCCAAGTGTAGCACATGTGCACGGGTGGTTTTTCATGACACAGTCACTGGTCAAGGAGGAGTGAACGTCAGCTATTTTGATGATTTAGTTTCTTCCAAAACAGTCTTATGAAGAGCTACAGCCAAAGCATCTAGAAACACTATCAGAAAGCGAGCACAACATTAGTTCAGACAGGTCATGGAGTTAAGCTTAGTCGTAATCCCAGCCTGTAGGACACGCTATTTAAGCTTCTTTAACGAGGCCATAGTTGCAGCGGTTCTGGAAGCTGACCATAAACCTCCTTCACCTCGGCTCCCCCTTTCATGCTGCATCTGAACTGATCAATCTCACATCTGTGATCACTGGTGCCTGCTCTGCTCTGGGTTCTGTTCATTTATCTGAATAAATAAAGCTTTTTCACTGCAAAAATAGTTCATAACACAGAGGTGGTGCTGGTACACCACTCATGGCTCAAAAGAAACTTTTAATTCTTGAGGAATATACCTTCTGTTTGGAGCCTTCTTTCAAAGTGATCCAGTCCTCTCCA